>NW_026263087.1:600968-901452 GCF_947179515.1 Apodemus sylvaticus | reverse complement strand
AGAAGAAATAAAGCATCATGCAAAATTAGCTTGTATCTCCTAAGCAACACGTTGTAACTGGAAAAGATTTGGTGTGGTGTGTACGTCTAAACGTGTAGCCTCAAAAGAGAATCCACAGGAGAGTTTTCTTTGGTCAAAATTTGTCAAAAACCACGTTTTACGGAAATCCCGCATCGTGCGAAAATATCTTGTTTTTCCTAAACAACACGTTGTAACTCGAAAAGCTTTGGTGTTGCGTGTATGTCTAGGCGTGTATGTCTAGGCGTGTAGCCTCCAAAGAGAACGCACAGGAGAGTTTACTGTCGAAAGAATATGTAAGAATACCACGTAATAAGGAAATACAGTGTTGCAGAGTAAAGGCAAATTCATACGTATTGGAAACACTTAAACTTTACGAGAAGAAATAAGGCATCATAAAAAAAATTAGCTTGTATCTCCTAAACAACACGTTGTAACTCAAAAAGATTTGGTGTGGTGTGTACGTCTAAACGTGTAGCCTTAATAGAGAACCCACAGGAGAATTTTCTTTCATCAAAATTTGTCAGAAAACCACGTTTTAAGGAAATCCCGCATCGTGGGAAATTATCTTGTTCTTCCTAAACAACACATTGTAACTCGAAAAACTTTGGTGTTGCGTGTATGTCTAAGCGTGTAGCCTCAAATGAGAACGCACAGGAGAGTTTTCTCTCGAAAGAATATGTAAGAATACCACGTTATAAGGAAATACAGTGTTGCAGAGTAAAGACATATTTTTACTTATTAGAAATACTTTCCGAGAAGAAATAACCTATCGTACAAAATTAGCTTGTATCTCCTAAACAACACGTTGTACCTTAAAAAGATTAGGTGTGGCCTGTACGTCTAAACGTGTAGCCTCAAAAGAGAACCCATAGGAGAATTTTCCTTGGTCAAAATTTGTCAGAAAACCACTTATTAAGGAAATCCCGCATCGCGCGAAATTATATTGTTTTTCCTAATCAACACGTTGTAACGCGAAAAGCTTTGGTGTTGCCTGTATGTCTAAGCGTGTAGCCTCAAAGGGGAACACACAGGAGAGTTTTCTCTCGAAAGAATATGTAAGAATACCACGTTATAAGGAAATACAGTGTTGCAGACTAAAGGCAAATATGTACGTATTGGAAACACGTTACGAGAAGAAATAACGCATCATAGAAAATTAGCTTGTATCTCCTAAACAACACGTTGTAACTCGAAAGGATTTGGTGTGGCGTGTACGTCTAAACGTGTAGCCTCAAAAGAGAACACACAGGACAATTTTCTTTCGTCAAAAATTTTCAGAAATCCACGTTTTAAGGAAATCCCGCATCGTGCGAAATTATGTTGTTTTTCCTAAACAACACATTGTAACTCGAAAAGCTTTGGTGTTGCGTGTATGTCTAAGCGTGTAGCCTCAAAAGAGAACACACAGGAGAGTTTTCTCTCGAAAGAATATGTAAGAATACCACGTTATAAGGGAATACAGTGTTGCAGAGTAAAGACAAATACGTATGTATTGGAAACCCATAAACTTTACGAGATGAAATAAAGCATCGTAAAAAATTAGCTAGTATCTCCTAAACAACACCTTGTAACTCGAAAAGATTTGGTGTGGTGTGTACGTCTAAACGTTTAGCCTCAAAAGAGAACACATAGGACAATTTTCTTTCATCAAATTTTATCAGAAAACCACGTTTTAAGGAAATCACGCATCGTGAGAAATTATCTAGATCTTCCTAAACAACACGTTTTAACTCGAAAAGCTTTGGTGTTGGGTGTATGTCTAAGCATGTAGCCCCAAAAGAGAAGGCAGAGGAGAGTTTTTTCTCGAAAGAATATGTAAGAATGACACGTTATAAGGAAATACAGTGTTGCAGAGTAAAGACAAATACTTATTTATTGGAAAAACTTTACAAGAAGAAATAACGCATCGTACAAAATTAGCTTGTATCGCCTAAACAACACGTTGTAACTTAAAAAAGATTTGGACTGGCCTGTACGTCTAAACGTGTAGTCTCAAAAGAGAACCCATAGGAGAATTTTCTTTGGTCAAAATATGTCAGAAAACCACGTATTAAGGAAATCCCTCATTGTGCGAAATTATCTGGTTTTTCCTAAACAACACGTTGTAACGCGAAAAGCTTTGGTGTTGCGTGTATGTCTAAGCGTGTAGCCTCAAAAAAGGATGCACAGGAGAGTTTTTTCTCGAAAGAATATGTAAGAATACCACGTTATAAGGAAATACAGTGTTGCAGACTAAAGCCAAATACGTAAGTATTGGAAACACTTTACTAGAAGAAATAACGCATCGTACAAAATTAGCTTGTATCTCCTAAACAACACGTTGTAACTCGAAAAGATTTGGTGTGGCGTGTACGTCTAAACGTGTAGCCTCAAAAGAGAACCCACAGGAGAATTTTCTTTCGTCAAAATTTTTCAGAAACCACGTTTTAAGTAAATCCCACATCGTGCGAAATTATCTTGTTTTTTCTAAACAACACGTTGTAACTCGAAAGCTTTGGTGTTGCGTGTATGTCTAAGCGTGTAGCCTCAAAAGAGAATGCACAGGAGAGTTTTTTCTTGATAGAATTTGTAAGGATACCACGTTATAAGGAAATACAGTGTTGCAGAATAAAGACAAATACGTGTGTATTGGAAACCCATAAACTTTACGAGATGAAATAAATCATCGTACAAAATGAGCTTGTATCTCCTACACAACACGTTGTAACTCGAAAAGATTTGTTGTGGCGTGTACGTCTAAACATGTAGCCTCAAAAGAGAACCCACAGGAGAATTTTCTTTCATCAAAATTTGTCAGAAATCCACGTTTTAAGGAAATCCCGCATTGTGCGCAATTATCTTGTTTTTCATAAACAAAACATTGTAACTCTAAAAGCTTTGGTGTTGGGTGTATGTGCAAGTGTGTGGCCTCAAAAGAGAATGCACAGGAGAGTTTTCTCTCGAAAGAATATGTAAGAATACCACGTTATAAGGAAATACATTGCTGCAGAGTAGAGGCAAATACATACGTATTGGAAACATATTATGAGAAGAAATAATGCATGGTACAAAATTAGCTTGTATCTCCTAAACAACACGTGGTAACTCAAAAAGATTTGGTGTGGCGTGTACGTCTAAATGTGTAGCCTCAAAAGAGAACCCACAGGAGAATTTTCTTACATCAAAATTTGTCAGAAAACCACATTTTAAGGAAATCCCGCATCGTGCGAAATTATCTTGTTTTTCCTAATCAACACGTTGTAACTCGAAAAGCTTTTATCTTGAGTGTATGTCTAAGCGTGTGGCCTCCAAAGAGAACGCACAGGATAGTTTTCTCTCGAAAGAATATGTAAGATACCATGTTATAAGGAAATACAGTTTTGCAGAGTAAAGACAAATACTTATTTATTGGAAAAACTTTACGAGAAGAAATAACGCATCATAAAAAATTAGCTTGTATCTCCTAAACAAAACGATGTAACTCAAAATGATTTGGTTTGGCATGTACGTCTAAACGTGTAGCCTCAAAAGAGAACCCACAGGAGAATTTTCTTTTGCCAAATTTGTCAGAAAACCATGTTTTATGGAAATCCCGCATCATGTTAAATTATCTTGTTTTTCCTAAACAACAGGTTGTACCTCGAAAAGATTTGGTGTTGTGTGAATGTCTAAGCGTGTAGCCTCAAAAGAGAATGCACAGAAGAGTTTTCTCTCGAAAGAACATGTAAGAATACAACATTATAAGGAAATACAGTTTTGCAGAGTAAAGACAAATACGTATGTATTTGAAACACTTTATGAGAAGAAATAACGCATCGTAAAAAATTAGTTTGTATCTCCTAAACAACACGTTGTAACTCGAAAAGATTTGGTGTGGCATGTACGTCTAAATGTGTAGCCTCAAAAGAGAACCCACAGGAGAATTTTCTTTCGTCAAAATTTGTCAGAAAACCACTTATTAAGGAAATCCCGCATCGTGCGAAACTATCTTGTTTTTCCTAAACAACACATTGTAACTCGAAAATCTTTGGTGTTGCGTGTATGTCTAAGCATGTAGCCTCAAAAGAGAAATCACCGGAGAGCTTTCTCTCGAACGAGTATGTAAAAATACCACGTTATAAGGAAATACATTGTGACAAATTAAAAATAAATTAGTTCCTTTTGGAAACACTTAAACTTTACAAGAAGATATAAAGCATCGTAAAAAATTAGCTTGTATCTCCTAACCAACACGTTGTAACTCGAAAACATTTGGTGTGGCGTGTACGTCTAAACGTTTAGCCTCAAATGAAAACCCACAGGAGAATTTTCTTTCCTCAAAATTTGTCAGAAAACCACGTTTTAAGGAATTCCCGCATCGTGCGAAATTATCTTGTTTCTCCTAAACAACACGTTCTAACTCGAAATGCTTTGGTGTTGTGTGTATGTCTAAGCGTGTAGCCTCAAAAGAGAATGCACAGGAGAGTTTTCTCTCGAAAGAATATGTACGAATACCATGTTATAAGGAAATACAGTGTTGTAGAATAAAGACAAATATGTAAGTATTGGAAACACTTTAGGAGAAGAAATATTGCATCGTACAAAATTAGCTTGTATCTCCTAAACAACACGTTGTAACTCGAAAAGATTTGGTGTGGCGTGTACGTCTAAACATGTAGCCTCAAAGGAGAACCCACAGGAGAATTTTCTTTCGTCAAAATTTGTCAGAAAACCACGTTTTAAGGAAATCCCGCATTGTGCACAATTATCTTGTTTTTCATAAACAAAACATTGTAACTCGAAAAGCTTTGGTGTTGGGTGTATGTGTAAGCGTGTAGCCTCAAAAGAGAATGCACAGGAGAGCTTTCTCTCCAAAGAATATGTAAGAATACCACGTTATAAGGTAATATATTGCTGCAGAGTAAAGACAAATACATACGTATTGGAAACATATTATGAGAAAAAATAACGCACGGTACAAAATTAGCTTGTATCTCCTAAACAACACGTGGTAACTCAAAAAGATTTGGTGTGGCGTGTACGTCTAAATGTGTAGCCTCAAATGAGAACCCACAGGAGAATTTTCTTACGTCAAAATTTGTCAGAAAACCACATTTTAAGGAAATCCCGCATCGTGAGAAATTATCCTGTTTTTCCTAATCTACACGTTGTAACTCGAAAAGCTTTGTTGTTGCATGTATGTCTAAGCGTGTAGCCTCCAAAGAGAACGCACAGGGTAGTTTTCTCTCGAAAGAATATGTAGGAATACCACGATATAAGGAAATACAGTGTTGCAGAGTATAGACAAATATGTACTTATTGGAAACACTTTACGAGAAGAAATAACGCATCATGCAAAATTAGCTTGTATCTCCTAAACAACACGTTGTATCTCGAAAAGATTTGGTGTGGCGTGTACGTCTAAACGTGTAGCCTCAAAAGAGAACCCACAGGAGAATTTTCTTTCGTCAAAATTTGTCAGAAAACCACGTTTTAAGGAAATCCTGCATCGTGAGAAATTATCTTGTTCTTCCTAAACAACACGTTGTAACTCGAAATGCTTTGCTGTTGCGTGTATGTCTAAGCGTGTAGCCTCAAATGAGAATGCACAGGAGAGTTTTCTCTCAAAAATATGTAAGAATACTACGTTATAAGGAAATACAATTTTGCAGAGTAAAGACAAATACTTATTTATTGGAAAAACTTTACGAGAAGAAATAACGCATCGTACAAAATTAGCTTGTATTTCCTAAACAACACGTTGTAACTTAAAAAGATTGGTGTGGCCTGTACATCTAAACGTGTAGTCTCAAAAGAGAACCCATAGGAGAATTTTCTTTGGTCAAAATTTTCAGAAAACCACGTATTAAGGAAATCCTTCATCGTGCGAAATTATCTTGTTTTTTCATAAACAACATGTTGTAACGCGAAAAGCTTTGGTGTTGCGTGTATATCAAAGCGTGTAGCCTCAAAAAAGAACGCACAGGAGAGTTTTCTCTTGAAAGGATATGTAAGAATACCACGTTATAAGGAAATACATTGTTGCTGAGTAAAGACAAATATGTATGTATTGGAAACCCATAAACTTTAAGAGATGAAAAAAAGCATCGTAAAAAATTAGCTTGTATCTCCTAAACAACACTTGTAACTCGAAAGGATTTGGTGTGGCGTGTACGTCTAAACGTGTAGCCTCAAAAGAGAACCCACAGGAGAATTTTCTTTCGTCAAAATTTTTCAGAAAACCACATTTTAAGGAAATCCCGCTTCGTGAGAAATTATCTAGTTGTTCCTAAACAACACGTTTTAACTTGAAAAGCTTTGGTGTTGGGTGTATCTGTAAGCATGTAGCCCCAAAAGAGAACGCACAGGAGAGTTTTCTCTCGAAAGAATATGTAAGAATACCACGTTATAAGGAAATACAGTGTGACAGAGTAAAGACAAATACATATGTAATGGAAGCACTTTATGAGAGAAATAACGCATCTTGCAAAATTAGCATGTATGTCCTAAACAACACGTTGTAACTCGAAAAGATTTGGTGTGGCGTGTACGTCTAAAAGTGTAGCCTCAAAAGAGAACCCACAGGAGAGTTTTCTTTCCTCAAAATTTGTCAGAAAACCACGTTTTAAGGAAATCCCGCATCATGCGAAATTATCTTGTTGTTCCTAAACAACACGTTGAAACTAGAAAATCTTTGGTGTTGCTTGTATGCCTAAGCGTGTAGCCTCAAAAGAGAATGCACAGGAGAGTTTTCTCTTGAAAGAATATGTAAGAATACCACGTTATAAGGAAATATATTGCTGCAGAGTAAAGACAAATATGTACGTATTGGAAACACATTATGAGAAGAAAAAACTCATGGTACAAAATTAGCTTGTATCTCCGAAACAACACGTGTAAACTCAAAAAGATTTGGTGTGGCGTGAACATCTAAACGTGTAGCCTCAAAAGAGAACCCACAGGAGAATTTTCTTTCATCAAAATTTGTCAGAAAACCACGTTTTAAGGAAATCCCGCATCGTGCAAAATTATCTTGTTTTTCCTAATCAACACACATTGTAGCTCGAAAAGCTTTGGTGTTGCGTGAATGTCTAAGCGTGTAGCCTCCAAAGAGAACGCACAGGAGAGTTTTCTCTCGAAAGAATATGTAAGAATACCACGTTATAAGGAAATACAGTGTTGCAGAGTAGAGGCAAATATATACATATTGGAAACACTTAAACTTTACGAGAAGAAATAATTCATCGTTAAAAAATTAGCTCGTATCTTCTAAACAACAAGCTGTAACTCAAAAAGTTTTGGTGTGGCGTGTACGTCTAAACGTGTAGCCTCAAAAGAGAACGCACAGGAGAGTTTTCTCCCGAAAGAATATGTAGGAATACTAAGTTATAAGGAAATACAGTGTTGTAGAGTAAAGACAAATACATTCTTATTGGAAACACTTAAACTTTACGAGAAGAAATAACACATAGTACAAAATTAGCTTGTATATCCTAAACAACACGTTAGAACTCGAAAGGATTTGGTGTGGCGTGTACGTCTAAACGTGAAGCCTCAAAACAGAACCCACAGGAGAATTTTCTTTCGTCAAAATTTGTCAGAAAACCACGTTTTAAGGAAATCCCGCATCATGCGAAATTATCTTGTTTTTCCTAAACAACACGTTGTAACTCGAAAAGCTTTGGTGTTGCGTGAATGTCTAAGTATGTAGCCTCCAAAGAGAATGCACAGGAGAGTTTTCTCTCGAAAGAACATGTAAGAATACCACGTTATAAGGAAATACAGTCTTGCAGAGTAGAGGCAAATATATACGTATTGGAAACACTTAAACTTTACCAGAAGATATAATTCATCGTTAAAAAATTAGCTTGTATCTCCTAAACAACAAGTTGTAACTCAAAAAGATTTGGTGTGGCGTGTACGTCTAAATGTTTAGCCTCTAAAGAGAACCCACAGGAGATTCGTCAGAAAACCACGTTTTAAGGAGATCCAGCATCGTGAGAAATTATCTTGTTCTTCCTAAACAACACGTTGTAACTCGAAAAGCTTTGGTGTTGCATGTATGTTTCAGCGTGTAGCCTCATATGAGAATGCACAGGAGAGTTTTCTCTCGAAAAAATATGTAAGAATACCACCTTATAAGGAAATACAGTGTTGCAGAGTAAAGACAAATACTTACTTATTGGAAAACTTTATGAGAAGAAATAACGCATCGTACCAAATTAGCCTGTATCTCCTAAACATCACGTTGAAACTTAAAAAGATTTGGTGTGACCTGTACGTCTAAACGTGTAGTCTCAAAAGAGAACCAATAGGAGAAATTTCTTTTGTCAAAATTTGTCAGAAAACCACGTATTAAGGAAATCCCTCATCGTGCGAAATTATCTTGTTTTTCCTAAACAACACGTTGTAATGCGAAAAACTTTGGTGTTGCGTGTATGTCTAAGCGTGTAGCCTCAAAAGTGGACGCACAGGAGAGTTTTCTCTCGAAAGAATATGTAAGAATACCACGTTATAAGGAAATACAGTGTTGCAGACTAAAGGCAAATATGTACGTATTGGAAACACTTTACGAGAAGAAATAACGCATCATACAAAATTAGCTTGATCTCCTAAACAACACATTGTAACTCGAAAAGTTTTGGTGTGGCGTGTACGTCTAAACGTGTAGCCTCAAAAGAGAACCCACAGGAGAATTTTTGTTTGTTAAAATTTGTCAGAAATCCATGTTTTAAGGAAATCACTCATCGTGCGAAATTATCTTGTTTTTCCTAAACAACACGTTGTAACTCGAAAAGTTTTGATGTTGCCTGTATGTCTAAGCGTGTAGCCTCAAAAGAGAACGCACAGGAGAGTTTTCTCTCGAAAGAACATGTAAGAAT
This sequence comes from Apodemus sylvaticus, assembly GCF_947179515.1. Classification (NCBI taxonomy): domain Eukaryota; kingdom Metazoa; phylum Chordata; class Mammalia; order Rodentia; family Muridae; genus Apodemus; species Apodemus sylvaticus. The sequence goes on along the minus strand of NW_026263087.1, from coordinate 892,591 downwards.
ACCACATTATAAGGAAATACAGTTTTGCAGAGTAAAGACAAATACATATGTATTTGAAACACTCTATGAGAAGAAATGACGCATCGTAAAAGATTAGTTTGTATCTCCTAAACAGCACGTTGTAACTCGAAAAGATTTGGTGTGGCATGTACGTCTAAACGTGTAGCCTCAAAAGAGAACCCACAGGAGAATTTTCTTTCTTCAAAATTTGTCAGTAAACCACTTATTAAGGAAATCCCGCATCACGCGAAACTATCTTGTTTTTCCTAAACAACACATTGTAACTCGAAAATCTTTGGGTTTGCGTGTATGTCTAACCATGTAGCCTCAAAAGAGAACGCACAGGAGAGATTTCTCTCGAACGAGTATGTAAGAATACCACGTTATAAGGAAATACATTGTGTCAAATTAAAGATAAATACGTTCCTTTTGGAAACACTTAAACTTTACAAGAAGATATAAAGCATCGTAAAAAATTAGCTTGTATCTCCTAAAGAACACGTTGTAACTCGAAAACATTTGGTGTGGCGTGTACGCCTAAACATTTAGCCTCAAATGAAAACCCACAGGAGAATTTTCTTTCCTCAAAATTTGTCAGAAAACCACGTTTTAAGGAATTCCCGCATCATGAGAAATTATCTTGTTTTTCCTAAACAACACGTTCTAACTCGAAATGCTTTGGTGTTGCGTGTATGTCTAAGCGTGTAGCCTCAAAAGAGAATGCACAGGAGAGTTTTCTCTCGAAAGAATATGTACGAATACCATGTTATAAGGAAATACAGTGTTGTAGAGTAAAGACAAATACGTACATATTGGAAACACTTTAGGAGAAGAAATAACGCATCGTACAAAATTAGCTTGTATCTCCTAAACAACACGTTGTAACTCGAAAAGATTTGGTGTGGCGTGTACGTCTAAACATGTAGCCTCAAAAGAGAACCCACAGGAGAATTTTCTTTCGTCAAAATTTGTCAGAAAACCACGTTTTAAGGAAATCCCGCATTGTGCGCAATTATCTTGTTTTTCATAAACAAAACATTGTAACTCGAAAAGCTTTGGTGTTGGGTGTATGTGTAAGCGTTTAGCCTCAAAAGAGAATGCACAGGAGAGTTTTCTCTCGAAAGAATATGTAAGAATACCACGTTATAAGGAAATATATTGCTGCAGAGTAAAGACAAATACATACGTATTGGAAACATATTATGAGAAGAAATAATGCATGGTACAAAATTTGCTTGTATCTCCTAAACAACACGTGGTAACTCAAAAAGAATTGGTGTGGCATGCACGTCTAAATGTGTAGCCTCAAAAGAGAACCCACAGGAGAATTTTCTTACGTCAAAATTTGTCAGAAAACCACTTTTTAAGGAAATCCCGCATCGTGGGAAATTATCTTGTTTTTCCTAATCAACACGTTGTAACTCGAAAAGCTTTGGTGGTGCGTGTATGTCTAAGCGTGTAGCCTCCAAAGAGAACGCAAGGGATAGTTTTCTCTCGAAAGAATATGTAAGAATACCACGTTATGAGGAAATACAATGTTGCAGAGTATAGACAAATATGTACTTATTGGAAACACTTTACGAAAAGAAATAACGCATCATGCAAACTTAGCTTGTATCTCCTAAACAACACGTTGTAACTCGAAAAGATTTGGTGTGTCGTGAACGACTAAACGTGTAGCCTCAAAGGAGAACCCACAGGAGAGTTTTCTTTCGTCAAAATTTGTCAGAAAACCACGTTTTAAGGAAATCCTGCATCCTGCGAAATTATCTTGTTTTTCCTAAACAACATGTTGTAACTCGAAAAGCTTTGGTGTTGCGTATATGTCTAAGCGTGTAGCCTCAAAAGAGAACGCACAGGAGAGTTTTCTCCCGAAAGAATATGTAGGAATACCACGTTATAAGGAAATACAGTGTTGCAGAGTAAAGACAAATAAATACTTATTGGAAACACTTAAACTTTACGAGAAGAAATAAAACATAGTACAAAATTAGCTTGTATATCCTAAACAACACTTTATAACTCGAAAGGATTTGGTGTTGCGTGTATGTCTAAGCATGTAGTCTCAAAAGAGAATGCACAGGAGAGTTTGCTCTCGAAAGAATATGTAAGAATACCATGTTATAAGGAAACATATTGCTGCAGAGTAAAGACAAATACATACGTTTTGGAAACACATTAAGAGAAGAAATAACGCATGGTACAAAATTAGCTTGTATCTCCGAAACAACACGTGGTAACTCAAAAATATTTGGTGTGGTGTGTACATCTAAACGTGTAGCCTCAAAAGAGAACCCACAGGAGAATTTTCTTACGTCAAAATTTGTCAGAAAACCACGTTTTAAGGAAATCCCGCATCGTGCGAAATTATCTTGTTTTTCCTAATCAACACGTTGTAACTCGAAAAGCTTTGGTGGTGCGTGTATGTCTAAGCGTGTAGCCTCCAAAGAGAACGCACAGGATAGTTTTCTCTCGAAAGAATATGTAAGAATACCACGTTATAAGGAAATACAGTGTTGCAGAGTATAGACAAATATGTACTTATTGGAAACACTTTAGGAGAAGAAATAACGCATCATGTAAAATTAGCTTGTATCTCCTAAACAACACGTTGTAACTCGACAAGATTTGGTGTGGCATGTATGTCTAAACGTGTAGCCTCAAAAGAGAACCCACAGGAGAGTTTTCTTTCGTCAAAATTTGTCAGAAAACCACGTTTTAAGGAAATACCGCATCGTGCGAAATTAACTTGTTTATCCTAAACAACATGTTGTAACTCGAAAAGCTTTGGTGGTGCGTGTATGTCTAAGCGTGGAGCCTCAAGAGAGAACGCACAGGAGAGTTTTCTTCTGAAAGAATATGTAGGAATACCACGTTATAAGGAAATACAGTGTTGCAGAGTAAAGACAAATACATACTTATTGGAAACACTTAAGCTTTACGAGAAGAAATAACACATAGTACAAAATTAGCTTGTATATCCTAAACAACACGTTATAACTCGAAAGGATTTGGTGTGGCGTGTACGACTAAACGTGTAGCCTCAAAAGAGAACCCACAGGAGAATTTTCTTTCGTCAAAATTTGTCAGAAAACCACGTTTTAAGGAAATCCCGCATCATGCGAAATTATCTTGTTTTTCCTAAACAACACGTTGTAACTCGAAAAGCTTTGGTGTTGGGTGAATGTCTAAGCGTGTAGCCTCCAAAGAGAACGCACAGGAGAGTTTTCTCTCGAAAGAATATGTAAGAATATCACGTTATAAGGAAATACAGTGTGGCAGAGTAGAGGCAAGTACATACGTATTGGAAACACTTAAACTTTACGAGAAGAAATAATTCATCGTAAAAAAATTAGCTTGTATCTCCTAAACAACAAGTTGTAACTCAAAAAGATTTGGTGTGGCGTGTACGTCTAAAAGTGTAGCCTCAAAAGAGAACACACAGGGGAGTTTTCTCCCGAAAGAATTTGTAGGAATACCACGTTATAAGGAAATACAGTGTTGCAGAGTAAAGACAAATACATACTTATTGGAAACAGTTAAGCTTTACGAGAAGAAATAACACATAGTACAAAATTAGCTTGTATATCCTAAACAACAGGTTATAACTCGATAGGATTTGGTGTGGCGTGTACATCTAAACGTGTAGCCTCAAAAGAGAACCCACAGGAGAATTTTCTTTCGTCAACACTTTTCAGAAAACCACGTTTTAAGGGAATCCCGCATCATGCGAAATTATCTTGTTTTTCCTAAACAACACGTTGTATCTCGAAGAGCTTTGGTGTTGCGTGAATGTCTAAGCGTGTAGCCTCCAAAGAGAACGCACAGGAGAGTTTTCTCTCGAAAGAATATGTAAGAATACCATGTTATAAGGAAATACAGTGTGGCAGAGTAAAGAAAATACGTAAGTAATGGGAGCACTTTTTGAGAGAAATAACGCATCTTGCAAAATTAGCTTGTATGTCCTAAACAACACGTTGTAACTCGAAAAGATTTGGTGTGGCGTGTAAGTCTAAAAGTGTAGCCTCAAAAGAGAACCCACAGGAGAGTTTTCTTTCGTCAAAATTTGTTAGAAAACCACGTTTTTAGGAAATCCCTCATCGTGGGAAATTATCTTCTTTTTCCTAATCAACACGTTGTAACTCGAAAATCTTTGGTGGTGCTTGTATGTCTAAGCGTGTAGCCTCCAAAGAGAATGCACAGGATAGTTTTCTCTCGAAAGAATATGTAAGAATACCACGTTATAAGGAAATACAGTGTTGCAGAATTTAGACAAATATGTACTTATTGGAAACACTTTAGGAGAAGAAATAACGCATCATGCAAAATTAGCTTGTATCTCCTAAACAACACGTTGTAACTCGACAAGTTTTGGTGTGGCGTGTATGTCTAAACGTGTAGCCTCAAAAGAGAACACACAGGAGAGTTTTCTTTCGTCAAAATTTGTCAGAAAACCACGTTTTAAGGAAAGACCGCATCGTGCGAAATTATCTTGTTTTTCCTAAACAACATGTAACTCGAAAAGCTTTGGTGGTGCGTGTATGTCTAAGCGTGTAGCCTCAAAAGAGAACGCACAGGAAAGTTTTCTTCCGAAAGAATATGTAGGAATACCACGTTATAAGGAAATACAGTGTTGCAGAGTAAAGACAAATGCATACTTATTGGAAACACTTAAGCTTTACGAGAGGAAATAACACATAGTAAAAATTAGTTTGTATATCCTAAACAACACGTTATAACTTGAAAAGATTAGGTGTGGCGTGTACGTCTAAACGTGTAGCCTCAAAAGAGAACCCACAGGAGAATTTTCTTTCATCAATATTTGTCAGAAAACCACGTTTTAAGGAAATCCCGCATCATGCGAAATTATCTTGTTTTTCCTAAACAACACGTTGTAACTCGAAAAGCTTTGGTGTTGCGTGTATGTCTAAGCGTGTAGCCTCAAAAGAGAACGCACAGGAGAGTTTTCTTCCAAAAGAATATGTAGGAATACCACGTTATATGGAAATACAGTGTTGCAGAGTAAAGACAAATGCATTCTTATTGGAAACACTTAAGTTTTACGAGAAGAAATAACACATAGTAAATATTAGTTTGTATATCCTAAACAACACGTTATAACTCGAAAGGATTTGGTGTGGCGTGTACGTCTAAACGTGTAGCCTCAAAAGAGAACCCACAGAAGAATTTTCTTTCATCAAAATTTGTCAGAAAACCACGTTTTAAGGAAATCCCGCATCATGCGAAATTATCTTGTTTTTCCTAAACAACACGTTGTAACTCGAAAAGCTTTGGTGTTGCGTGAATGTCTAAGCGTGTAGCCTCCAAAGAGAATGCACAGGAGAGTTTTCTCTCGAAAGAATATGTAAGAATACCACGTTATAAGGAAATACAGTGTTGCAGACTAGAGGCAAATATATACATATTGGAAACACTTAAACTTTAAGAGAAGAAATAATTCATCGTTAAAAAATAAGCTTGTACCTCCTAAACAACAAGTTGTAACTCAAAAAGGTTTGGTGTGGCGTGTACGTCTAAACGTGTAGCCTCAAAAGAGAACGCACAGGAGAGTTTTCTCCCGAAAGAATATGTAGGAATACTACGTTATAAGGAAATACAGTGTTGCAGAGTAAAGACAAATGCATACTTATTGGAAACACTTAAGCTTTACGAGAGGAAATAACACATAGTAAAAATTAGTTTGTATATCCTAAACAACACGTTATAACTTGAAAGGATTAGGTGTGGCGTGTACGTCTAAACGTGTAGCCTCAAAAGAGAACCCACAGGAGAATTTTCTTTCATCAATATTTGTCAGAAAACCACGTTTTAAGGAAATCACGCATCATGCGAAATTATCTTGTTTTTCCTAAACAACACGTTGTAACTCGAAAAGCTTTGGTGTTGCGTGTATGTCTAAGCGTGTAGCCTCAAAAGAGAACGCACAGGAGAGTTTTCTCCCGAAAGAATATGTAGGAATACCACTTTATAAGGAAATACAGTGTTGCAGAGTAAAGACAAATAAATACTTATTGGAAACACTTAAACTTTACGAGAAGAAACAAAACATAGTACAAAATTAGCTTGTATATCCTAAACAACACGTTATAACTCGAAAGGATTTGGTGTTGCGTGTATGTCTAAGCATGTAGCCTCAAAAGACAATGCACAGGAGAGTTTTCTCTCGAAAGAATATGTAAGATTACCATGTTATAAGGAAACATATTGCTGCAGAGTAAAGACAAATACATACGTTTTGGAAACACATTACACGAAGAAATAACGCATGGTACAAAATTAGCTTGTATCTCCGAAACAACACGTGGTAACTCAAAAATATTTGGTGTGGCGTGTACATCTAAACGTGTAGCCTCAAAAGAGAACCCACAGGAGAATTTTCTTACGTCAAAATTTGTCAGAAAACCATGTTTTAAGGAAATCCCGCATCGTGCGAAATTATCTTGTTTTTCCTAATCAACATGTTGTAACTAGAAAAGCTTTGGTGGTGCGTGTATGTCTAAGCGTGTAGCCTCCAAAGAGAACGCACAGGATAGTTTTCTCTCGAAAGAATATGTAAGAATACCACGTTATAAGGAAATACAGTGTTGCAGAGTATAGACAAATATGTACTTATTGGAAACACTTTAGGAGAAGAAATAATGCATCATGTAAAATTAGCTTGTATCTCCTAAACAACACGTTGTAACTCGACAAGATTTGGTGTGGCATGTATGTCTAAACGTGTAGCCTCAAAAGAGAACCCACAGGAGAATTTTCTTTCATCAATATTTGTCAGAAAACCACGTTTTAAGGAAATCACGCATCATGCGAAATTATCTTGTTTTTCCTAAACAACACGTTGTAACTCGAAAAGCTTTGGTGTTGCGTGTATGTCTAAGCGTGTAGCCTCAAAAGAGAACGCACAGGAGAGTTTTCTTCCGAAAGAATATGTAGGAATACCACGTTATAAGGAAATACAGTGTTGCAGAGTAAAGACAAATACATACTTATTGGAAAACTTAAGCTTTACGAGAAGAAATAACACATAGTAAAAAATTAGCTTGTATATCCTAAACAACACGTTATAACTCGAAAGGATTTGGTGTGGCGTATACGTCTAAACGTGTAGCCTCAAAAGAGAACGCACAGGAGAATTTTCTTCCTTCAAAATTTGTCAGAATACCACTTATTAAGGAAATCCCGCATCATGCGAAACTATCTTGTTTTTCCTAAACAACACATTGGAACTCGAAAATCTTTGGTGTTGCGTGTATGTCTAAGCATGTAGCCTCAAAAGAGAACGCACAGGAGAGATTTCTCTCGAACGAGTATGTAAGAATGCCACGTTATAAGGAAATACATTGTGGCAAATTAAAGATAAATACGTTCCTTTTGGAAACACTTAAACTTTACAAGAAGATATAAAGCATCGTAAAAAATTAGCTTGTATCTCCTAAAGAACACGTTGTAACTCGAAAACATTTGGTGTGGCGTGTACGTCTAAACATTTAGCCTCAAATGAAAACCCACAGGAGAATTTTCTTTCCTCAAAATTTGTCAGAAAACCACGTTTTAAGGAATTCCCGCATCATGAGAAATTATCTTGTTTTTCCTAAACAACACGTTCTAACTCGAAATGCTTTGGTGTTGCGTGTATGTCTAAGCGTGTAGCCTCAAAAGAGAATGCACAGGAGAGTTTTCTCTCGAAAGAATATGTACGAATACCATGTTATAAGGAAATACAGTGTTGTAGAGTAAAGACAAATACGTACACATTGGAAACACTTTAGGAGAAGAAATAACGCATCGTACAAAATTAGCTTGTATCTCCTAAACAACACGTTTTAACTCGAAAAGATTTGGTGTGGCGTGTACGTCTAAACATGTAGCCTCAAAAGAGAACCCACAGGAGAATTTTCTTTCGTCAAAATTTGTCAGAAAACCACGTTTTAAGGAAATTCCGCATCGTGCGCAATTATCTTGTTTTTCATAAACAAAACATTGTAACTCGAAAAGCTTTGGTGTTGGGTGTATGTGTAAGCGTGTAGCCTCAAAAGAGAATGCACAGGAGAGTTTTCTCTCGAAAGAATATGTAAGAATACCACGTTATAAGGAAATATATTGCTGCAGAGTAATGGCAAATACATACGTATTGGAAACATATTATGAGAAATAATAATGCATGGTACAAAATTTGCTTGTATCTCCTAAACAACACGTGGTAACTCAAAAAGATTTGGTGTGGCGTGCACCTCTAAATGTGTAGCCTCAAAAGAGAACCCACAGGAGAATTTTCTTACGTCAAAATTTGTCAGAAAACCACTTTTTAAGGAAATCCCGCATCGTGGGAAATTATCTTGTTTTTCCTAATCAACACGTTGTAACTCGAAAAGATTTGGTGGTGCGTGTATGTCTAAGCATGTAGCCTCCAAAGAGAACCTGTGGGATCCCTTTTGAGGCTACACATTTAGACGTACACGCCACACCAAATCTTTTCGAATTACAACGTGTTGTTTAGGAGATACATGCTAATTTTTTAAGATGCTTTATTTCTTCTCTTAAAGTTTAATTGTTTCCAATATGTACCTATTTGCCTTTACTCTGCAACACTGTATTTCCTTATAACGTGGTATTCTTACATATTCTTTCGAGAGAAAACTCTCCTCTGCGTTCTCCTTTGAAGCTACACGCTTAGACATACACGCAACACCAAAGCTTTTCTAGTTACAACGTGTTGTTTAGGAAAAACAAGATAATTTCGCACGATGCGGGATTTCCTTAAAACGTGGTTTGCTGACAAATTTTGACGAAAGAAAACTCTCCTGTGGGTTTTCCTTTGAGGCTACAGGTTTAGACATCCACGCCACACCAAATCTTTTCGAGTTACAACCTGTTGTTTCGGAGAAACAAGCTAATTTTTTTACGATGTGTTAATTCTTCTCATAAAGTTTAAGTGTTTCCATTACGTACATATTTGCCTTTACTCTGCCACACTGTATTTCCTTATAACGTGGTATTCTTGCATATTCTTTCGAGAGAAAACTCTCCTGTGCTTTCTCCTTTGAGGCTACATGCTTAGACATTCACGCAACACCAAAGCTTTTTGAGTTACAACGTGTTGTTTAGGAAAAACAAGATAATTTCGCACGATGCGGGATTTCCTTAATACAGGCTTTTCTGACAAATTTTGACGAAAGAAACTTCTCCTATGGGTTCTTTTTTGAGGCTACACGTTTAGTCGTACAGGCCTCACCAAATCTTTTTAAGTTACAACGTGTTGTTTAGGAGATACAAGCTAATTTTTTTACGATGCGTTATTTCTTCTTGTAAATTTTAAGTGTTTCCAATAATTATGTAGTTGTCTTTACTCTGCAACACTGTATTTCCTTATAATGTGGTATTCCTACATATTCTTTCGGGAGAAAACTCTCCTGTGCGTTCACTTTTGAGGATACACGCTTAGACATACACGCAACACCAAAGCTTTTCGAGTTACAACATGTTGTTTAGGAAAAACAAGATAATTTCGCACGATGCGGGATTTCCTTAAAACGTGCTTTCCTGACAAATTTTGACCAAAGAAAACTCTCCTGTGGGATCTCTTTTGAGGCTACACGTTTAGACGTACACGCCACTGTAGCTGCCCGCAGCCACATGTAAACCGGGTTACCTGTTGAGAGAATTTTGGGGTCATAGGGAAGAGAAGCGAAAAGAACGTGCGGCCAAGTCAATGTTCACTGATCAAAGCCGTAAACTTTAATGGCGCCGGACCTTTTAACAGTTTGGGCTAACCCTCCCCCCAGACTCCAGGCTGAGTTCCGGTGGAAGTTGTCTAGCTTCTCTTGGAGGTCTTCGTCTTGACTGCTCCGGCAGCTGGGTGGGTCACCTGTTTAATTCAGGAATCCCTATACCTGGAGGAACAATAAACTTAACCTTTACTACGAGCGCTCCACCCTAGGTGGAGCAGGATCCTGGCTAACTGGGAGAAGTTAACCTTGACCAAAGTCAAACTCTGACCAAGTGCAAGACTGCCCCAATATGGCTCTGTACATGTCCTCCCTTTTTTTATTAATTTGAACACGAGGAGGTAGAAAACAAGTGGATAAATATCCTTCATAAGAAGGCGGGCCTTAACCAGGAGGGGAAGCATTGACCGTAATTCCTCTTAAATATTGTATAACGTCTTTTTCAGAGGAGGGGTAATAGGCTCCCTTATTATTTTAAGGATAGCCTCTCGACGTTAACCCCTGTGCAATTAGGTGTACTTCCTGGGGACTCAGAAGCAGAAATTCACCTCCCCATGCAGTGCTTTGCCTCGCACGTCTCGCTGGTACCCATGTTTGTTCATAAACAAACACACATAGATCTGAGTTCTATGTGGCTCCCTCTTTGGAGATCCACTTGTGTAAGTTTTGAAGCCAGGGGGGTCTGCAAGTGTCTTTAACAGACATGCAATCTCTCCATCCAGGTGAGCCTGGGTGGAGACAGCCAGTCTGCTTAACAGACAAGGTCAAGAGTTAAAGGTGGAATAGGATTAACTTGTCCCAGAAGTATCCAATTCAGTTGTAAATTAACAACTTTAAGGACCCAAAGCTTGGCCTCTGAGGTAGGAGAGGTAGCCTTGTGAATCAAGAAATAAGCTGTTACTTCTCAGGAAAAGTGGAGACTATATGTTAAATTAACACAGCTGGCTGAAGATTGTTAGCCATCTTCAAAATTGGAATCTTCAATATTGGAATTATTTCTAGACCAGTCTATGGTTGAGTCAGCTGAACACAATAAGGAGAAGAGTCATTTTAACTCTTCTTTAGATTAATTTTTCCTAAGCTAGCTTAACAGTCTCTATTTTCTGTCCCACAAAGTCTAAAAGCTTGAAGCTAGGCAATTTATCTAACCTGGGACATTTAACAATTGAGGTAAGTCAAGAACATATACCCAATATAGCTCTTATGTTACCATGGTCTGGGCATTCAGCAAGCACAGTCAGCATATCTTCTGCAGCATTCTGTGGAAAAAACAGAGGACATGCCTTCTCCCCCAATATTAAATCAGGATCATGGCATATGTTAGTAAGTGAATTCCTTCATTTCACCTAGACATCAATATGTCTAATTACAAGATGTCATATACAATTAGCAAGGAGTTTCTTGGCATCCAAATTTTAAAATTTTCTTAAAAACATGCAAGCATAATTTAAATTATATGCACAGGGACACAATTTCCCCTCTCTTCTTTCTTCCAAGAAGATATTGTTTTATTAATTTAAGTTGGAAAACAAAGTATAAACCATAACATAGGCAATAACTATGTAATTATATAAAATATAGTTGCTTTTTCTGTTAGAGCAGTTGCAACTAGACAGCCTAAAAATGAATCATTAGTCACATGTACATATTTTTTTTAATCTTTTAAATTAGAAATATGAATATCATTTATCTGTAATAACTAAGTCCTCTAGGATTAACACCATTACGTGGTAGAGGTAGAAATTGAGGACATCAAGAACAAATCTTTATAATTTGATGTGCACAAAATATAAAATTATTTCAAATACCTAAAGGACAGTCATTTAGAGAACATATCCTTTGTTCTTAGAAATTTGAATCACATTTGTATAAACTGTAGAAATTAAGAATTAGCAGTATTAAAAATGGACCAATTTTAAGCAATTATAAACCATGAGCTATGTATATCTACTATTATTAAAAGCTTGACCTTTAACATCTTAAAAATAGCTGCTATAGCACCCAATTCAGGTATCTGTGTTGAAGCAGGGAGAAACTTAAAGGAATAAACATGTGATCTGATAGTACAAATTATCTTTTGGATAACAATTATTAATTTTGCCTAAAAATGCTTGCCATGTAATAGACCAACCATTAATAATAAATTTGATTGTTGCTTGAAGCAAGGAACAAACGTTTCCTACCTTGAAAACAGAGGTTTAAGACCTTCTGTGGCAAGCTTAAAATGAGGTAAATATAAGATAAAGCCAATTAATATATCTTAACAACCTTTGAAAGCCATTTACCTAAAAATTCTAAAAGTCTATAGTTAGAGCAAAGGCCTGTAACAAACATTCTATGATTATAGACTGAAAAATGTAAGATCCTAACTCTTGTATTGAAAGAGAGACAAACATTTTTTTCTCACAGGACATAAGGCTGTTAGCCATTCCTTGAGGCAAAAACTTTCTAATGAAATTGCTTTGTTGTTTCTTTAAAATTAGAAGCAAATGCTTTTATAATTATCAGAATGTAAAGTAAAAAACCAACCCTTTAAATTTACAATAATTTTGTAGGGAGTAGACAGGCCAAATGTTAATGCCTTTATAGCCTCCTTGACCTTTCATAGATTTGAACAGCATTTTAACCCACACCTGGATAAGTCAAAAACTTTTTTTTTTTTTTTTTTTTAGCCAAACACTCCCTAGGTGGGGCCTGTAAGGCAGAAACAATTTCTCAAGCTTCCTCACTAGCTTCCCCTGAGGCAGCTCTAAGCTTTGCATTAACTCAAATGTAAAAATTCTGCCCTAGGATCCACCCTGAGTCCTTGGCAAGAACATTGTATGAGATTACTGGAAAGTAAATATCTTCTAATCTGAGCCTTTTATCTAAGACCAGACCCAAACTATCTGTCCTGCAAGGACATTTTGAGGATTAAACAAAAGAAACCGGTAATTCTATGGTCAAAGGAACCTACTTGATATCAAATACATTTTCACTGAGATCTCCTTTTTAATCTTGGAGGGTTAAATTTTGCTCCTACCATTGTAGCCTATAAACTTGTGGAAAAGTGGCAATGGGCCTCTAAAACCCATAGCTGCATCACTCTCAAAATTATCTTAATTACAAAATGTTAACAATTACGAGCCTGCAAACTGAAAACTGTAGCCAATGACACACTGATTTTTATTGTAACTCAATGTTTTCTTGCAATATTAGAGCACAATTGTAATTTTGGAAGCAAATCTCAATTTTAAACAATCTATTTTCTTTAAAATCAATGGCAAACACATATTTACAGCACAAGGTTTGTCTGCCAGTTCTTATGTTCAAGTGTATAACAGTGTAACTTATTAAAGAGACAATATTTTAAATCTTAATCTTCATTAAGTCTAATCTTCAGGCCAAGATTCACATGAAACACCATGCCAATTTAGGAGCGTCCCAAAGGCCTGTATTTCCTGGATTGCGTCATGCCACGTGGTGTTCAAAATGGCGACTACCCTAAACTACCAGCCTTAATCGTCATGCCACGTGTTTGTTTAAAAATGGCGACTACCCTAAACTACCAGCTTTCACCTAACATTTGTTAATAACATTATACCTTTTAAATCATGTCCAGTGACTTAAGCCAATACTCTATAGTCAAGTCATGCAAAATATACCTTTAAATCCAATTATAAACAAGAACAAGGCATGAGTGGCGTTAGGCCACGTGTAGTTAGTTAAGATAGCTCTAACACTGAATCACCAGTTTTAAACTAACCTTTTCTTAATAACACTATACCTTTTACATAATAACCAATTAATTTATAACTCTTTAGTCAAGAAATGTAAAGCCTTATATCATTAAAACCAATTAGAAACATGTATAAAGCGACTACATGAATTTCACAAGCCAAACCAAGGTCTTCCCAAATCTCGAGGTTTCTGGGCTTTTAAGAGCGGCTTTTTCCCCAGCCATGCTTGCCTCTTGGGTGAGTGAGCTACGCTGCTGCAGCGTGGCTTTGAATCAATCCCCACACAAACTGTGGCTAGCTCAAGAGGTTACCAGCAGATGTAATCTTTACCAATTTTTTCTTTTTAACATGAAACAGTCATTCACACAAAGACACAGAGAGGACATAAACATACACATAGACAGTCGGTGCACCGGGACAAACACGGAAAGATACACAGAAAGTTAAGCGTGCTTGTTAAGCAATTGCATCCATTTTCCTCTTTAAACAGCTCTTAGAAGCTGTGGACATATGCCTATTTTTAAAAACCCCTTTCTTTTCGCCGAAATCAGCTCTTACGAGCTTTGGGCAAATGCCTACCAAATTCCTTCCCCATATTTCCCTATCTTATCAACCCAAGCAGTCCTGCGCTGGGTCCACACAGTATGCTTGAAAAACTGTATCCATTCCTGCACTCACAACAATAGACACGAATTCACTAGCGCTAGCTTTGACCTCTATGTTGCTTACCGTGCGGATACCATTAATTTTCACCTTTTCCGCGAAGCTTCGCTGGATAGGGCTACCTCAGGAAATTCTCTCGTGGCAGGTCTCCCACGTTCAGGCGCCAATATGTAGCTGCCCGCAGCCACATGTAAACCGGGTTACCTGTTGAGAGAATTTTGGGGTCATAGGGAAGAGAAGCAAAAAGAACGTGCGGCCAAGTCAATGTTCACTGATCAAAGCCGTAAACTTTAATGGCGCCGGACCTTTTAACAGTTTGGGCAAACCCTCCCCCCAGACTCCAGGCTGAGTTCCGGTGGAAGTTGTCTAGCTTCTCTTGGAGGTCTTCGTCTTGACTGCTCCGGCAGCTGGGTGGGTCACCTGTTTAATTCAGGAATCCCTATACCTGGAGGAACAATAAACTTAACCTTTACTACGAGCGCTCCACCCTAGGTGGAGCAGGATCCTGGCTAACTGGGAGAAGTTAACCTTGACCAAAGTCAAACTCTGACCAAGTGCAAGACTGCCCCAATATGGCTCTGTACACGCCACACCAAATCTTTTCGAATTACAACGTGTTGTTTAGGAGATACAAGCTAATATTTTAAGATGCGTTATTTCTTCTCATAAAGTTTAAGTTTTTCCATTACGTACATATTTGCCTTTACTCTGCAACACTGTATTTCCTTATAACGTGGTATTCTTGCATATTCTTTCGAGAGAAAACTCTCCTGTGCGTTCCCCTTTGAGGCTACACGCTTAGACATACACGCAACACCAAAGCTTTTCGAGTTACAACGTGTTTTTTAGGAAAAACAAGATAATTTCGCAGGATGCGGGATTTCCTTAAAACGTGGTTTTCTGACAAATTTTGACGAAAGAAAATTATCCAGTTGGTTCCCTTTTGAGGCTACACGTTTAGTCGTACAGGCCTCACCAAATCTTTTTAAGTTACAACGTGTTGTTTAGGAGATACAAGCTAATTTTTTTACGATGCGTTATTTCTTCTTGTAAAGTTTAATTGTTTCCAATAATTATGTCGTTGTCTTTACTCTGCAACACTGTATTTCCTTATAATGTGGTATTCCTACATATTCTTTCGGGAGAAAACTCTCCTGTGCGTTCACTTTTGAGGCTACACGCTTAGACATACACGCAACACCAAAGCTTTTCAAGTTACAACATGTTGTTTAGGAAAAACAAGATAATTTCGCACGATGCGGGATTTCCTTAAAACGTGCTTTCCTGACAAATTTTGACCAAAGAAAACTCTCCTGTGGGATCTCTTTTGAGGCTACACGTTTAGACGTACACGCCACACCAAATCTTTTCGAATTACAACGTGTTGTTTAGGAGATACAAGCTAATATTTTAAGATGCGTTATTTCTTCTCATAAAGTTTAAGTTTTTCCATTACGTACATATTTGCCTTACTCTGCAACACTGTATTTCCTTATAACGTGGTATTCTTGCATATTCTTTCGAGAGAAAACTCTCCTGTGCGTTCCCTTTTGAGGCTACACGCTTAGACATACACGCAACACCAAAGCTTTTCGAGTTACAACGTGTTGTTTAGGAAAAACAAGATAATTTCGCACGATGCGGGATTTCCTTAAAACGTGGTTTTCTGACAAATTTTGACAAAAGAAAATTATCCTGTGGGTTCTCGTTTGAGGCTACACGTTTAGACGTACACACCACACCAAATCTTTTCGAGTTATAACGTGTTGTTTAGGAGAAACAAACTAATTTTGTAAGATACCTTATTTCTTCTCATAAAGTTTAAGTTTTTCCAATAAGTACGTATTTGTCTTTACTCTGCAACACTGTATTTCCTTATAACGTGGTATTCTTACATATTCTTTCGAGAGAAAACTCTCCTGTGCGTTCTCTTTTGAGGCTACGCGCTTAGACATACACACAACACCTAAGCTTTTCGAGTTAAAACATTTGGTTTAGGAAAAACAAGATAATTTCGCACTATGCGGGATTTCCTTAATAAGTGGTTTTCTGACAAATTTTGACCAAAGAAAATTCTCCTATGGGTTCTCTTTTCAGGCTACACGTTTAGACGTACAGGCCACACCAAATCTTTTTAAGTTACAACGTGTTGTTTAGGAGATACAAGCTAATTTCTTACGATGCGTTATTTCTTCTCGTAAAGTTTTTTCCAATACGTAAGTATTTGTCATTACTCTGCAACAGTGTATTTCCTAATAACGTGGTATTCTTACATATTGTTTTGAGAAAAAACTCTCCTTTGCGTTCTCTTTTGAGGCTACACGCTTAGACATACACGCAACACCAAAGCTTTTCGAGTTACAACGTGTTGTTTAGGAAAAACAAGATAATTTCGCACAATGCGGGATTTCCTTAAAACGTGGTTTTCTGACAAATTTTGACGAAAGAAAATATTCCTGTGGGTTCTCTTTTGAGGCTACACATTTAGACGTACACGCCACACCAAATCTTTTCGAGTTACAACGTGTTGTTTAGGAGAAAAAAGCTAATTTTTTTACGATGCCTTATTTCTTCTCATAAAGTTTAAGTATTTCCATTACGTACATATTTGCCTTTACTCTGCAACACTGTATTTCCTTATAACGTGGTATTCTTGCATATTCTTTTGAGAGAAAACTCTCCTGTGCGTTCTCCTTTGAGGCTACATGCTTAGATATTCACGCAACACCAAAGCTTTTCGATTTACAACGTGTTGTTTAGGAAAAACAAGATAATTTCGCAAGATGCGGGATTTCCTTAAAACGTGGTTTTCTGACAAATTTTGACGAAATAAAACTCTCCTGTGGGTACTCTTTTGAGGCTACACGTTTAGACGTACACGCCACACCAAAATTTTTCGAGTTACAACGTGTTGTTTAGGACATAAAAGCTAATTTTGCAAGATGCGTTATTTCTCTCATAAAGTGTTTCCAATATGTACGTATTTGTCTTTACTCTGCAACACTGTATTTCCTTATAACGTGGCATCCTTACAAAATGTTTCGAGAGAAAACTCTCCTGTGCAATATCTTTTGAGGCTACACGCTTAGACATACCCGCAACAGCAAAGCTTTTTGAGTTACAACGTGTTGTTTAGGAAAAACAAGATAATTTCGCAAGATGCAGGATTTCCTTAAAACGTGGTTTTCTGACTAATTTTGACGAAAGAAAATTATCCTGTGGGTTCTCTTTTGAGGCTACACGTTTAGACGTACACACCACACCAAATCTTTTCGAGTTATAACGTGTTGTTTAGGAGATACAAACTAATTTTGTAAGATGCATTATTTCTTCTCGTAAAGTTTAAGTTTTTCCAATAAGTACGTATTTGTCTTTACTCTGCAACACTGTATTTCCTTATAACGTGGTATTCTTACATATTCTTTCGAGAGAAAACTCTCCTGTGCGTTCTCTTTTGAGGCTACACGCTTAGACATACACGCAACACGAAAGCTTTTCGAGTTAAAACGTTTGGTTTAGGAAAAACAAGATAATTTCGCACTATGCTGGATTTCCTTAATACGTGGTTTTCTGGCAAATTTTGACCAAAGAAAATTCTCCTATGGGTTCTCTTTTCAGGCTACACGTTTAGACGTACAGGCCACACCAAATCTTTTTATGTTACAACGTGTTGTTTAGGAGATACAAGCTAATTTCTTACGATGCCTTATTTCTTCTCGTAAAGTTTTTTCCAATAAGTAAGTATTTCTCTTTACTCTGCAACACTGTATTTCCTAATAACGTGGTATTATTACATATTCTTTCGAGAAAAAACTCTCCTTTGCGTTCTCTTTTGAGGCTACACGCTTAGACATACACGCAACACCAAAGCTTTTCGAGTTACAACGTGTTGTTTAGGAAAAACAAGATAATTTCGCACGATGCGGGATTTCCTTAAAATGTGGTTTTCTGACAAAATTTGACAAAAGAAAATACTCCCGTGGGTTCTCTTTTGAGGCTACACATTTAGACGTACACGCCACACCAAATCTTTTCGAGTTACAACGTGTTGTTTAGGAGAAACAAGCTAATTTTTTTACTATGCGTTATTTCTTCTCATAATGTTTAAGTGTTTCCATTACGTACATATTTGCCTTTACTCTGCAACACTGTATTTCCTTATAACGTGGTATTCTTGCATATTCTTTCGAGAAAAAACTCTCCTTTGCGTTCTCCTTTGAGGCTACATGCTTAGACATTCACGCAACACCAAATCTTTTCTAGTTACAACATGTTGTTTAGGAGATACAAGCTAATTTTTTTACGATGCGTTATTTCTTCTCATAAAGTTTAAGTGTTTCCATTACGTACATATTTGCCTTTACTCTGCAACACTGTATTTCCTTATAACGTGGTATTCTTGCATATTCTTTCAAGAGAAAACTCTCCTGTGCGTTCCCCTTTGAGGCTACATGCTTAGACAAACACACAACACCAAAGCTTTTCGAGTTACAACGTGTTTTTTAGGAAAAACAAGATAATTTCACACGATGCGGGATTTCCTTAAAACGTGGTTTTCTGACAAATTTTGACGAAAGAAAATTATCCTGTGGGTTCTCTTTTAAGGCTACACGTTTAGACGTACACACCACACCAAATCTTTTCGAGTTATAATGTGTTGTTTAGGAGATACAACCTAATTTGTAAGATGCCTTATTTCTTCTCGTAAAGTTTAAGTTTTTCCAATAAGTACGTATTTGTCTTTACTCTGCAACACTGTATTTCCTTATAACGTGGTATTCTTACATATTCTTTTGAGAGAAAACTCTCCTGTGCGTTCTCTTTTGAGGCTACACGCTTAGACATACACGCAACACCAAAGCTTTTCGAGTTAAAACTTTTGGTTTAGGAAAAACAAGAAAATTTCGCACTATGCGGGATATCCTCAATAAGTGGTTTTCTGACAAATTTTGACCAAAGAAAATTCTCCTATGGGTTCTCTTTTCAGGCTACACGTTTAGACGTACAGGCCACACCAAATCTTTTTAAGTTACAACGTGTTGTTTAGGAGATACAAGCTAATTTCTTACGATGCGTTATTTCTTCTCGTAAAGTTATTCCAATACGTAAGTATTTGTCTTTACTCTGCAACAGTGTATTTCCTAATAACGTGGTATTCTTACATATTCTTTCGAGAAAAAACTCTTCTTTGCGTTCTCTTTTGAGGCTATACGCTTAGACATACACGCAGCACCAAAGCTTTTCGAGTTACAACGTGTTGTTTAGGAAAAACAAGATAATTTCGCACAATGCGGGATTTCCTTAAAACGTGGTTTTCTGACAAAATTTAATGAACAAAAATTCTCCTGTGGGTTCTCTTTTGAGGCTACATGTTTAGACATACACACCACACCAAATCTTTCCGAGTAATATCGTGTTGTTTAGGAGATACATACTAATTTTGTACGATGCCTTATTTCTTCTCGTAAAGTTTAAGTGTTTCCAATAAGTACGTATTTGTCTTTACTCTGCAACACTGTATTTCCTTATAACGTGGTATTCTTACATATTCTTTCGAGAGAAAACTCTCCTGTGCGTTCTCTTTTGAGGCTACACGCTTAGACATACACGCAACACCAAAGCTTTTCGAGTTAAAACGTTTGGTTTAGAAAAAACAAGATAATTTCGCACTATGCGGGATTTCCTTAATACGTGGTTTCTGACATATTTTGACCAAAGAAAATTCTCCTATGGGTTCTCTTTTCTGGCTACACGTTTAGACGTACAGGCCACACCAAATCTTTTTAAGTTACAAAGTGTTGTTTAGGAGATACAAGCTAATTTCTTACGATGCGTTATTTCTTCTCCTAAAGTTTTTTCCAATACATAAGTATTTGTCTTTACTCTGCAACACTGTATTTCCTAATAACGTGGTATTCTTACACATTCTTTTGAGAAAAAACTCTCCTTTGCGTTCTCTTTTGAGGCTACACGCTTAGACATACACGCAACACCAAAGCTTTTCGAGTTACAACGTGTTGTTTAGGAAAAACAAGATAATTTCGCACGATGCGGGATTTCATTAAAACGTGGTTTTCTGACAAATTTTGACCAAAGAAAATACTCCTGTGGGTTCTCTTTGAGGCTACACATTTAGACGTACATGCCACACCAAATCATTTCGAGTTACAACGTGTTGTTTAGGAGAAACAAGCTAATTTTTTACGATGCGTTATTTCTTCTCATAAAGTTTTAGTGTTTCCATTACGTACATATTTGCCTTTACTCTGCAACACTGTATTTCCTTATAACGTGGTATTCTTGCATATTCTTTCGAGAGAAAACTCTCCTGTGCGTTCTCCTTTGAGGCTACATGCTTAGACATTCACGCAACACCAAAGCTTTTCGATTTACAACGTGTTGTTTAGGAAAAACAAGATAATTTCGCAAGATGCGGGATTTCCTTAAAACGTGGTTTTCTGACAAATTTTGACGAAATAAAACTCTCCTGTGGGTACTCCTTTGAGGCTACACGTTTAGACGTGCACCCCACACCAAATCTTTTCGAGTTACAACGAGTTGTTTAGGACATACAAGCCATTTTTGCCAGATGCGTTATTTCTCTCATAAAGTGTTTCCAATACGTACTTATTTGACTTTACTCTGCAACACTGTATTTCCTTATAACGTGGTATCCTTACATATTCTTTCGAGAGAAAACTCTCCTGTGCGTTCTCTTTTGAGGCTACACGCTTAGACATACATGCAACACCAAAGCTTTCGAGTTACAACGTGTTGTTTAGGAAAAACAAGATAATTTCGCAAGATGCGAGATTTCCTTAAAACGTGGTTTTCTGGCAAATTTTGACGAAAGAAAATTATCCTGTGGGTTCTCTTTTGAGGCTACAAGTTTAGACGTACACACCACACCAAATCTTTTCAAGTTATAACGTGTTGTTTAGGAGATACAAACTAATTTTGGAACATGCCTTATTTCTTCTCGTAAAGTTTAAGTTTTTCCAATAAGTACGTATTTGTCTTTACTCTGCAACACTGTATTTCCTTTAACGTGGTATTCTTACATATTCTTTCGAGAGAAAATTCTCCTGGGCATTCTCCTTTGAGGTTACAGGCTTAGACATACACGCAACACCAAAACTTTTCGAGTTAAAACGTTTTGTTTAGGAAAAACAAGATAATTTCGCACGATGCGGAATTTCCTTAATACGTGGTTTTCTGACAAATTTTGACCAAAGAAAATTCTCCTATGGGTTCTCTTTTGAGGCTACACGTTTAGACGTACAGGCCACACCAAATCTTTTTAAGTTACAACGTGTTGTTTAGGAGATACAAGCTAATTTTTTACGATGCGTTATTTCTTCTCTTGAGTTTAAGTTTTTCCAATAAGTACGTATTTGTCTTTACTCTGCAACACTGTATTTCCTTATAACGTGGTATTCTTACATATTCTTTCGAGAGAAAACTCTCCTGTGCGTTCTCTTTTGAGGCTACACGCTTAGACATACACGCAACACCAAAGCTTTTCGAGTTAAAACGTTTTGTTTAAGAAAAACAAGATAATTTCGCAGAATGCGGGATTTCCTTAAAACGTGGTTTTCTGACAAATTTTGAGGAAAGAAAATTTTCCTGTGGGTTCTCTTTTGAGGCTACACGTTTAGACATACACACCACACCAAATCTTTTCGAGTTATAATGTGTTGTTTAGGAGATACAAACTAATTTTGTAAGATGCCTTATTTCTTCTCGTAAGGTTTAAGTTTTTCCAATAAGTACGTATTTGTCTTTACTCTGCAACACTGTATTTCCTTATAACGTGGTATTCTTACATATTCTTTCGAGAGAAAACTCTCCTGTGTGTTCTCTTTTGAGGCTACACGCTTAGACATACACGCAACACGAAAGCTTTTCGAGTTAAAACGTTTGGTTTAAGAAAAACAAGATAATGTCGCACTATGCGGGATTTCCTTAATACATGGTTTTCTGACAAATTTTGACCAAAGAATATTCTCCTATGCGTTCTCTTTTCAGGCTACACGTTTAGACGTACAGGCCACACCAAATCTTTTTATGTTACAACGTGTTGTTTAGGAGATACAAGCTAATTTCTTACGATGCGTTATTTCTTCTCGTAAAGCTTTTCCAAGACGTAAGTATTTGTCTTTACTCTGCAACACTGTATTTCCTAATAACGTGGTATTCTTACATATTCTTTCGAGAAAAAACTCTCCTTTGCGTTCTCTTTTGAGGCTACATGCTTAGACATACGCGCAACACCAAAGCTTTTCGCGTTACAACGTGTTGTTTAGGAAAAACAAGATATTTTTGCACGATGCGGGATTTCCTTAAAACGTGGTTTTCTGACAAATTTTGACGAAAGAAAATACTCCTGTGGGTTCTCTTTTGAGGCTACACATTTAGACATACACGCCACACCAAATCTTTTCGAGTTACAACGTGTTGTTTAGGAGCAACAAGGTAATTTTTCTACGATGCGTTATTTCTTCTCATAAAGTTTAAGTGTTTCCATTACGTACATATTTGCCTTTACTCTGCAACACTGTATTTCCTTATAACGTGGTATTCTTGCATATTCTTTCGAGAGAAAACTCTCCTGTGCGTTCTCCTTTGAGGCTACATGCTTAGACATTCACGCAACACCAAAGCTTTTCGATTTACAACGTGTTGTTTAGGAAAAACAAGATAATTTCGCATGATGCGGGATTTCCTTAAAACGTGGTTTTCTGACAAATTTTGACGAAATAAAACTCTCCTGTGGGTACTCTTTTGAGGCTACACGTTTAGCCGTACAAGCCACACCAAATCTTTTCAAGTTACAACGTGTTGTTTAGGAGATACAAGCTAATTTTGTACGATGCGTTATTTCTTCTCGTAAAGTTTAAGTTTTTCCAATAAGTACGTATTTGTCTTTACTCTGCAACACTGTATTTCCTTATAACGTGGTATTCTTACATATTCTTTCGAGAGAAAACTCTCCTGAGCGTTCTCTTTTGAGGCTACACGCTTAGATATACACGCAACACCAAAGCATTTCGAGTTAAAACGTTTTGTTTAGGAAAAACAAGATAATTTCGCACAATGCGGGATTTCCTTAATACGTGGTTTTCTGACAAATTTTGACCAAAGAAAATTCTCTTATAGCTTCTTTTTTCAGGCTACACGTTTAGACGTACAGGCCACACCAAATCTTTTTAAGTTGCAACGTGTTGTTTAGTAGATACAAGCTAATTATGTACGATGCATTATTTCTTCTCGTAAAGTTTTTCCAATACATAAGTATTTGTCTTTACTCTGCAACACTGTATTTCCTAATAACGTGGTATTCTTACATATTCTTTCGAGAAAAAACTCTCCTTTGCGTTCTCCTTTGAGGCTACAGCTTACACATACACGCAACACCAAAGCTTTTCGAGTTACAACGTGTTGTTTAGGAGATACAAGCTAATTTCTTACGATGCGTTATTTCTTCTCGTAAAGTTTTTCCAAGACGTAAGTATTTGTCTTTACTCTGCAACACTGTATTTCCTAATAACGTGGTATTCTTACATATTCTTTCGAGAAAAAACTCTCCTTTGCGTTCTCTTTTGAGGCTACACGCTTAGACATACACGCAACACCAAAGCTTTTCGACTTACAACGTGTTGTTTAGGAAAAACAAGATAATTTCGCATGATGCGGGATTTCCTTAAAACGTGGTTTTCTGACAAATTTTGTCGAAAGAAAATACTCCTGTGGGTTCTCTTTTGAGGCTACACATTTAGACGTACACGCCACACCAAATCTTTTCGAGTTACAACGTGTTGTTTAGGAGAAACAAGCTAATTTTTTTACGATGCGTTATTTCTTCTCATAAAGTTTAAGTGTTTCCATTACGTACATATTTGCCTTTACTCTGCAACACTGTATTTCCTTATAACGTGGTATTCTTGCATATTCTTTCGAGAGAAAACTCTCCTGTGCGTTCTCCTTTGAGGCTACATGCTTAGACATTCATGCAACACCAGATCTTTTCGAGTTGCAACGTGTTGTTTAGGAGATACAAGCTAATTTTTTTACGATGCGTTATTTCTTCTCATAAAGTTTAAGTGTTTCCATTACGTACATATTTGCCTTTACTCTGCAACACTGTATTTCCTTATAACGTGGTATTCTTGCATATTCTTTCGAGAGAAAACTCTCCTGTGCGTTCCCCTTTGAGGCTACATGCTTAGACATACACGCAACACCAAAGCTTTTCGAGTTACAACGTGTTTTTTAGGAAAAACAAGATAATTTCACACGATGCGGGATTTCTTTAAAACGTGGTTTTCTGACAAATTTTGACGAAAGAAAATTATCCTGTGGGTTCTCTTTTTAGGCTACACGTTTAGACGTACATACCACAGCAAATCTTTTCGAGTTATAACGTGTTGTTTAGGAGATAGAAACTAATTTTGTAAGATGCCTTATTTCGTCTCGTAAAGTTTAAGTTTTTCCAATAAGTACGTATTTGTCTTTACTCTGCAACACTGTATTTCCTTATAACGTGGTATTCTTACATATTCTTTCGAGAGAAAACTCTCCTGTGCGTTCTCTTTTGAGGCTATACGCTTTGACATACATGCAACACCAAAGTTTTTCGAGTTACAATGTGTTGTTTAGGAAAAACAAGATAATTTAGCATGATGCGGGATTTCCTTAAAACGTGGTTTTCTGACAAATTTTGACGAAAGAAAATACTCCTGTGGGTTCTCTTTTGAGGCTACACATTTAGACGTGCCCGAGACACTAAATCTTATCGAGTTACAACGTGTTGTTTAGGAGATACAAGCTAATTTTTTTACGATGCATTATTTCTTCTCATAAAGTTTAAGTGTTTCCATTATGTAAAAATTTGGCTTTACTCTGCAACACTGTATTTCCTTATAACGAGGTATTCTTGCATATTCTTTTGAGAGAAAACTCTCCTGTGCGGTCTCCTTTGAGGCTACATGCTTAGACATACACTCAACTCCAAAGCTTTTCGAATTACAACATGTTGTTTAGGAAAAACAACATAATTTCGCACGATGCGGGATTTCCTTAAAACGTGGTTTTCTGACAAATTTTGACCAAATAAAACTCTCCTGTGTGTACTCTTTTGAGGCTACACGTTTAGACGTACACGCCACACCAAATCTTTTCGAGTTACAACCTGTTGTTTAGGAGATACAAGCTAATTTTTTACGAAGCGTTATTTCTTCTCGTAAAGTGTTTCCAATAAGTATGTATTTGTCTTTACTCTGCAACACGTTATTTCCTTAATACGTGGTATTCTTACATATTCTTTCGAGAGAAAACTCTCCTGTGCGTTCTCTTTTGAGGGTACACGCTTAAACATACACGCAACACCAAAGCTTTTCGAGTTACAATGTGTTGTTTATGAAGAACAAGATAATTTCTCACAATGCGGGATTTCCTTAAAACGTGGTTTTCTGACAAATTTTGACGAACGAAAATTGTCCTGTGGTTCTCTTTTGAGGCTACACCTTTAGACGTACACGCCACACCAAATCTTTTCGAGTTACAACGTGTTGTTTAGGAGATACAAGCTAATTTTGTACGATGCTTTATTTCATCTCGTAAAGTTTAAGGGTTTCCAATACGTAATTATTTGTCTTTATTCTGCAACACTGTACTTCCTTATAACGTGGTATTCTCACATATGCTTTCGAGAGAAAACTCTCCTGTGTGTTCTCTTTTGAGGCTACACGCTTAGACATACACGCATCACCAAAGATTTTCGAGTTACTACGTGTTGTTTAGGAAAACAAGATAATTTCGCAAAATGCGGGATTTCCTTAAAACGTGGTTTTCTGACAAATTTTGACGAAATAAAACTCTCCTGTGGGTACTCTTTTGAGGCTACACGTTTAGACGTGCACCCCACACCAAATCTTTTCGAGTTACAACGAGTTGTTTAGGACATACAAGCTAATTTTGCCAGATGCGTTATTTCTCTCATAAAGTGTTTCCAATACGTACCTATTTGTCTTTACTCTGCAACACTGTATTTCCTTATAACGTGGTATCCTTACATATTCTTTCGAGAGAAAACTCTCCTGTGCGTTCTCTTTTGAGGCTACACGCTTAGACATACAAGCAACACCAAAGCTTTCGTGTTACAACGTGTTGTTTAGGAAAAACAAGATAATTTCGCAAGATGCGGGATTTCCTTAAAACGTGGTTTTCTGACAAATTTTGACGAAAGAAAATTATCCTGTGGGTTCTCTTTTGAGGCTACAAGTTTAGACGTACACACCACACCAAATCTTTTCAAGTTATAACGTGTTGTTTAGGAGATACAAACTAATTTTGTAAGATGCCTTATTTCTTCTCGTAAAGTTTAAGTTTTTCCAATAAGTACGTATTTGTCTTTACTCTGCAACACTGTATTTCCTTATAACGTGGTATTCTTACATATTCTTTCGAGAGAAAACTCTCCTGGGCATTCTCCTTTGAGGTTACAGGCTTAGACATACACGCAACACCAAAGCTTTTCGAGTTAAAACGTTTTGTTTAGGAAAAACAAGATAATTTCGCACGATGCGGAATTTCCTTAATACGTGGTTTTCTGACAAATTTTGACCAAAGAAAATTCGCCTATGGGTTCTCTTTTGAGGCTACACGTTTAGACGTACAGGCCACACCAAATCTTTTTAAGTTACAACGTGTTGTTTAGGAGATACAAGCTAATTTTGTACGATGCGTTATTTCTTCTCTTAAGTTTAAGTTTTTCCAATAAGTACGTATTTGTCTTTACTCTGCACCACTGTATTTCCTTATAACGTTGTATTCTTACATATTCTTTCGAGAGAAAACTCTCCTGTGCGTTCTCTTTTGAGGCTACACGCTTAGACATACACGCAACACCAAAGCTTTTCGAGTTAAAACGTTTTGTTTAAGAAAAACAAGATAATTTCGCAGAATGCGGGATTTCCTTAAAACGTGGTTTTCTGACAAATTTTGACGAAAGAAAACTTTCCTGTGGGTTCTCTTTTGAGGCTACACGTTTAGACATACACACCACACCAAATCTTTTCGAGTTATAATGTGTTGTTTAGGAGATACAAACTAATTTTTTAAGATGCCTTATTTCTTCTCGTAAGGTTTAAGTTTTTCCAATAAGTACCTATTTGTCTTTACTGTGCAACACTGTATTTCCTTATAACGTGGTATTCTTACATATTCTTTCGAGAGAAAACTCTCCTGTGCGTTCTCTTTTGAGGCTACACGCTTAGACATACACGCAACACCAAAGCTTTTCGAGTTAAAACGTTTGGTTTAGAAAAAACAAGATCATTTCGCACTATGCAGGATTTCCTTAATACGTGGTTTTCTGACATATTTTGAGCAAAGAAAATTCATCTATGGGTTCTCTTTTCAGGCTACACGTTTAGACGTACAGGCCACACCAAATTTTTTTAAGCTACAACGTTTTGTTTAGGAGATACAAGCTAATTTCTTACGATGCGTTATTTCTTCTCCTAAAGTTTTTTCCAATACGTAAGTATTTGTCTTTACTCTGCAACACTGTATTTCCTAAAAACGTGGTATTCTTACACATTCTTTCGAGAAAAAACTCTCCTTTGCGTTCTCTTTTGAGGCTACACGCTTAGACATACACGCAACACCAAAGCTTTTCGAGTTACAACGTGTTGTTTAGGAAAAACAAGATAATTTCGCACGATGCGGGATTTCCTTAAAACGTGGTTTTCTGACAAATTTTGACGGAAGAAAATACTCCTGTGTGTTCTCTTTTGAGGATACAAATTTAGACGTACATGCCACACCAAATCATTTCAAGTTACAACGTGTTGTTTAGGAGAAACAAGCTAATTTTTTACGATGCGTTATTTCTTCTCATAAAGTTTTAGTGTTTCCATTACGTACATATTTGCCTTTACTCTGCAACACTGTATTTCCTTATAACGTGGTATTCTTGCATATTCTTTCGAGAGAAAACTCTCCTGTGCGTTCTCCTTTGAGGCTACATGCTTAAACATTCACGCAACACCAAAGCTTTTCGATTTACAACGTGTTGTTTAGGAAAAACAAGATAATTTCGCAAGATGCGGGATTTCCTTAAAACGTGGTTTTCTGACAAATTTTGACGAAATAAAACTCTCCTGTGGGTACTCTTTTGAGGCTACACGTTTAGACGTGCACCCCACACGAAATCTTTTCGAGTTACAACGAGTTGTTTAGGACATACAAGCCAATTTTCCAGATGCGTTATTTCTCTCAGAAAGTGTTTCCAATACGT
The DNA here is from genome assembly GCF_947179515.1 of Apodemus sylvaticus. NCBI lineage: Eukaryota > Metazoa > Chordata > Mammalia > Rodentia > Muridae > Apodemus > Apodemus sylvaticus. Next base: position 864,161 of record NW_026263087.1, on the reverse strand, counting down.
ACGTATTTGTCTTTACTCTGCAACACTGTATTTCCTTATAACGTGGTATCCTTACATATTCTTTCGAGAGAAAACTCTCCTGTGCGTTCTCTTTTGAGGCTACACGCTTAGACATACACGCAACACCAAAGCTTTCGAGTTACAACGTGTTGTTTAGGAAAAACAAGATAATTTCGCAAGATGCGGGATTTCCTTAAAACGTGGTTTTCTGGCAAATTTTGACGAAAGAAAATTTTCCTGTGGGTTCTCTTTTGAGGCTACACGTTTAGACATACACACCACACCAAATCTTTTCGAGTTATAATGTGTTGTTTAGGAGATACAAACTAATTTTGTAAGATGCCTTATTTCTTCTCGTAAGGTTTAAGTTTTTCCAATAAGTACGTATTTGTCATTACTCTGCAACACTGTATTTCCTTATAACGTGGTATTCTTACATATTCTTTCGAGAGAAAACTCTCCTGTGTGTTCTCTTTTGAGGCTACACGCTTAGACATACACGCAACACGAAAGCTTTTCGAGTTAAAACGTTTGGTTTAGGAAAAACAAGATAATGTCGCACTATGCGGGATTTCCTTAATACATGGTTTTCTGACAAATTTTGACCAAAGAAAATTCTCCTATGGGTTCTCTTTTCAGGCTACACGTTTAGACGTACAGGCCACACCAAATCTTTTTATGTTACAACGTGTTGTTTAGGAGATACAAGCTAATTTCTTACGATGCCTTATTTCTTCTCGTAAAGTTTTCCCAAGACGTAAGTATTTGTATTTACTCTGCAACACTGTATTTCCTAATAACGTGGTATTCTTACATATTCTTTCGAGAAAAAACTCTCCTTTGCATTCTCTTTTGTGGCTACATGCTTAGACATACGCGCAACACCAAAGCTTTTCGAGTTACAACGTGTTGTTTAGGAAAAACAAGATATTTTTGCACGATGCGGGATTTCCTTAAAACGTGGTTTTCTGACAAATTTTGACGAAAGAAAATACTCCTGTGGGTTCTCTTTTGAGGCTACACAATTAGACGTACACGCCACACCAAATCTTTTCGAGTTACAACGTGTTGTTTAGGAGCAACAAGGTAATTTTTCTACGATGCGTTATTTCTTCTCATAAAGTTTAAGTGTTTCCATTACGTACATATTTGCCTTTACTCTGCAACACTGTATTTCCTTATAACGTGGTATTCTTGCATATTCTTTCGAGAGAAAACTCTCCTGTGCGTTCTCCTTTGAGGCTACATGCTTAGACATTCACGCAACACCAAAGCTTTTCGATTTACAACGTGTTGTTTAGGAAAAACAAGATAATTTCGCATGATGAGGGATTTCCTTAAAACGTGGTTTTCTGACAAATTTTGACGAAATAAAACTCTCCTGTGGGTACTCTTTTGAGGCTACACGTTTAGCCGTACAAGCCACACCAAATATTTTCAAGTTACAACGTGTTGTTTAGGAGATACAAGCTAATTTTGTACGATGCGTTATTTCTTCTCGTAAAGTTTAAGTTTTTCCAATAAGTACATATTTGTCTTTACTCTGCAACACTGTATTTCCTTATAACATGGTATTCTTACATATTCTTTCGAGAGAAAACTCTCCTGAGCGTTCTCTTTTGAGGCTACACGCTTAGACATACACGCAACACCAAAGCATTTCGAGTTAAAACGTTTTGTTTAGGAAAAACAAGATAATTTCGCACGATGCGGGATTTCCTTAATACGTGGTTTTCTGACAAATTTTGACCAAAGAAAATTCTCCTATGGCTTCTTTTTTCAGGCTACACGTTTAGACGTACAGGCCACACCAAATATTTTTAAGTTGCAACGTGTTGTTTAGTAGATACAAGCTAATTTTGTACGATGCGTTATTTCTTCTCGTAAAGTTTTTCCAATACATAAGTATTTGTCTTTACTCTGCAACACTGTATTTCCTAATAACGTGGTATTCTTACATATTCCTTCGAGAAAAAACTCTCCTTTGCGTTCTCCTTTGAGGCTACACGCTTACACATACACGCAACACCAAAGCTTTTCGAGTTACAACGTGTTGTTTAGGAGATACAAGCTAATTTCTTACGATGCATTATTTCTTCTCGTAAAGTTTTTCCAAGACGTAAGTATTTGTCTTTACTCTGCAACACTGTATTTCCTAATAACGTGGTATTCTTACATATTCTTTCGAGAAAAAACTCTCCTTTGCGTTCTCTTTTGAGGCTACACGCTTAGACATACACGCAACACCAAAGCTTTTCGACTTACAACGTGTTGTTTAGGAAAAACAAGATAATTTCGCATGATGCGGGATTTCCTTAAAACGTGGTTTTCTGACAAATTTTGACGAAAGAAAATACTCCTGTGGGTTCTCTTTTGAGGCTACACATTTAGACGTACACTCCACACCAAATCTTTTCGTGTTACAACGTGTTGTTTAGGAGAAACAAGCTAATTTTTTTACGATGCGTTATTTCTTCTCATAAAGTTTAAGTGTTTCCATTACGTACATATTTGCCTTTACTCTGCAACACTGTATTTCCTTATAACGTGGTATTCTTGCATATTCTTTCGAGAGAAAACTCTCCTGTGCGTTCTTCTTTGAGGCTACATGCTTAGACATTCACGCAACACCAGATCTTTTCGAGTTACAACGTGTTGTTTAGGAGATACAAGCTAACTTTTTTACGATGCGTTATTTCTTCTCATAAAGTTTAAGTGTTTCCATTACGTACATATTTGCCTTTACTCTGCAACACTGTATTTCCTTATAACGTGGTATTCTTGCATATTCTTTCGAGAGAAAACTCTCCTGTGCGTTCCCCTTTGAGGCTACATGCTTAGACATACACGCAACACCAAAGCTTTTCGAGTTACAACGTGTTTTTTAGGAAAAACAAGATAATTTCACAAGATGCGAGATTTCCTTAAAACGTGGTTTTCTGACAAATTTTGACAAAAGAAAATTATCCTGTGGGTTCTCTTTTTAGGCTACACGTTTAGATGTACATACCACACCAAATCTTTTCGAGTTATAACGTGTTGTTTAGGAGATAGAAACTAATTTTGTAAGATGCCTTATTTCTTCTCGTAAAGTTTAAGTTTTTCCAATAAGTACGTATTTGTCTTTACTCTGCAACACTGTATTTCCTTATAACGTGGTATTCTTACATATTCTTTCGAGAGAAAACTCTCCTGTGCGTTCTCTTTTGAGGCTATACGCTTTGACATACACGCAACACCAAAGTTTTTCGAGTTACAATGTGTTGTTTAGGAAAAACAAGATAATTTAGCATGATGCGGGATTTCCTTAAAACGTGGTTTTCTGACAAATTTTGACGAAAGAAAATACTCCTGTGGGTTCTCTTTTGAGGCTACACATTTAGACGTGCCCGAGACACTAAATCTTGTCGAGTTACAACGTGTTGTTTAGGAGATACAAGCTAATTTTTTTACGATGCATTATTTCTTCTCATAAAGTTTAAGTGTTTCCATTATGTAAAAATTTGGCTTTACTCTGCAACACTGTATTTCCTTATAACGAGGTATTCTTGCATATTCTTTTGAGAGAAAACTCTCCTGTGCGGTCCCCTTTGAGGCTACATGCTTAGACATACACTCAACTCCAAAGCTTTTCGAATTACAACATGTTGTTTAGGAAAAACAACATAATTTCGCACGATGCGGGATTTCCTTAAAACGTGGTTTTCTGACAAATTTTGACCAAATAAAACTCTCCTGTGTGTACTCTTTTGAGGCTACACGTTTAGACGTACACGCCACACCAAATCTTTTCGAGTTACAACCTGTTGTTTAGGAGATACAAGCTAATTTTTTACGATGCTTTATTTCTTCTCGTAAAGTGTTTCCAATAAGTACGTATTTGTCTTTACTCTGCAACACGGTATTTCCTTAATACGTGGTATTCTTACATATTCTTTCGAGAGAAAACTCTCCTGTGCATTCTCTTTTGAGGCTACACGCTTAGACATACACGCAACACCAAAGCTTTTCGAGTTAAAACGTTTGGTTTAGAAAAAACAAGATAATTTCGCACTATGCGGGATTTCCTTAATACGTGGTTTTCTGACATATTTTGAGCAAAGAAAATTCATCTATGGGTTCTCTTTTCAGGCTACACGTTTAGACGTACAGGCCACACCAAATCTTTTTAAGCTACAACGTGTTGTTTAGGAGATACAAGGTAATTTCTTACGATGCGTTATTTCTTCTCGTAAAGTTTTTTCCAATACGTAAGTATTTGTCTTTACTCTGCAACACTTTATTTCCTAAAAACGTGGTATTCTTACACATTCTTTCGAGAAAAAACTCTCCTTTGCGTTCTCTTTTGAGGCTACACGCTTAGACATACACGCAAAACCAAAGCTTTTCGAGTTAAAACGTGTTGTTTAGGAAAAACAAGATAATTTCGCACGATGCGGGATTTCCTTAAAACGTGGTTTTCTGACAAATTTTGACGAAAGAAAATACTCCTGTGGGTTCTCTTTTGAGGCTACACATTTAGACGTACATGCCACACCAAATCATTTCAAGTTACAACGTGTTGTTTAGGAGAAACAAGCTAATTTTTTACGATGCGTTATTTCTTCTCATAAAGTTTTAGTGTTTCCATTACGTACATATTTGCCTTTACTCTGCAACACTGTATTTCCTTATAACGTGGTATTCTTGCATATTCTTTCGAGAGAAAACTCTCCTGTGCGTTCTCCTTTGAGGCTACATGCTTAAACATTCACGCAACACCAAAGCTTTTCGATTTACAACGTGTTGTTTAGGAAAAACAAGATAATTTCGCAAGATGCGGGATTTCCTTAAAACGTGGTTTTCTGACAAATTTTGACGAAATAAAACTCTCCTGTGGGTACTCTTTTGAGGCTACACGTTTAGACGTGCACCCCACACCAAATCTTTTCGAGTTACAACGAGTGAGTTGTTTAGGACATACAAGCCAATTTTGCCAGATGCGTTATTTCTCTCATAAAGTGTTTCCAATACGTACGTATTTGTCTTTACTCTGCAACACTGTATTTCCTTGTAAAGTGGTATCCTTACATATTCTTTCGAGAGAAAACTCTCCTGTGCGTTCTCTTTTGAGGCTACACGCTTAGACATACACGCAACACCAAAGCTTTCGAGTTACAACGTGTTGTTTAGGAAAAACAAGATAATTTCGCAAGATGCGGGATTTCCTTAAAACGTGGTTTTCTGGCAAATTTTGACGAAAGAAAATTATCCTGTGGGTTTTCTTTTGAGGCTACAAGTTTAGACGTACACACCACACCAAATCTTTTCATGTTATAACGTGTTGTTTAGGAGATACAAACTAATTTTGTAAGATGCCTTATTTATTCTCGTAAAGTTTAAGTTTTTCCAATAAGTACGTATTTGTCTTTACTCTGCAACACTGTATTTCCTTTAACGTGGTATTCTTACATATTCTTTCGAGAGAAAACTCTCCTGGGCATTCTCCTTTGAGGTTACAGGCTTAGACATACACGCAACACCAAAGCTTTTCGAGTTAAAACGTTTTGTTTAGTAAAAACAAGATAATTTCGCACGATGCGGAATTTCCTTAATACGTGGTTTTCTGACAAATTTTGACCAAAGAAAATTCTCCTATGGGTATTCTTTTGAGGCTACACGTTTAGACGTACAGGCCACACCAAATCTTTTTAAGTTACAACGTGTTGTTTAGGAGATACAAGCTAATTTTGTACGATGCGTTATTTCTTCTCTTAAGTCTAAGTTTTTCTAATAAGTACAAATTTGTCTTTACTCTGCAACACTGTATTTCCTTATAACGTGGTATTCTTACATATTCTTTTGAGAGAAAACTCTCCTGTGCGTTCTCTTTTGAGGCTACACGCTTAGACATACACGCAACACCAAAGCTTTTCGAGTTAAAACTTTTGGTTTAGGAAAAACAAGAAAATTTCGCACTATGCGGGATATCCTCAATAAGTGGTTTTCTGACAAATTTTGACCAAAGAAAATTCTCCTATGGGTTCTCTTTTCAGGCCACACGTTTAGACGTACAGGCCACACCAAATCTTTTTAAGTTACAACGTGTTGTTTAGGAGATACAAGCTAATTTCTTACGATGCGTTATTTCTTCTCGTAAAGTTATTCCAATACGTAAGTATTTGTCTTTACTCTGCAACAGTGTATTTCCTAATAACGTGGTATTCTTACATATTCTTTCGAGAAAAAACTCTTCTTTGCGTTCTCTTTTGAGGCTATACGCTTAGACATACACGCAGCACCAAAGCTTTTCGAGTTACAACGTGTTGTTTAGGAAAAACAAGATAATTTCGCACAATGCGGGATTTCCTTAAAACGTGGTTTTCTGACAAAATTAAATGAACAAAAATTCTCCTGTGGGTTCTCTTTTGAGGCTACATGTTTAGACATACACACCACACCAAATCTTTCCGAGTAATATCGTGTTGTTTAGGAGATACATACTAATTTTGTACGATGCCTTATTTCTTCTCGTAAAGTTTAAGTGTTTCCAATAAGTACGTATTTGTCTTTACTCTGCAACACTGTATTTCCTTATAACGTGGTATTCTTACATATTCTTTCGAGAGAAAACTCTCCTGTGCGTTCTCTTTTGAGGCTACACGCTTAGACATACACGCAACACCAAAGCTTTTCGAGTTAAAACGTTTGGTTTAGAAAAAACAAGATAATTTCGCACTATGCGGGATTTCCTTAATACGTGGTTTCTGACATATTTTGACCAAAGAAAATTCTCCTATGGGTTCTCTTTTCAGGCTACACGTTTAGACGTACAGGCCACACCAAATCTTTTTAAGTTACAAAGTGTTGTTTAGGAGATACAAGCTAATTTCTTACGATGCGTTATTTCTTCTCCTAAAGTTTTTTCCAATACATAAGTATTTGTCTTTACTCTGCAACACTGTATTTCCTAATAACGTGGTATTCTTACACATTCTTTTGAGAAAAAACTCTCCTTTGCGTTCTCTTTTGAGGCTACACGCTTAGACATACACGCAACACCAAAGCTTTTCGAGTTACAACGTGTTGTTTAGGAAAAACAAGATAATTTCGCACGATGCGGGATTTCATTAAAACGTGGTTTTCTGACAAATTTTGACCAAAGAAAATACTCCTGTGGGTTCTCTTTGAGGCTACACATTTAGACGTACATGCCACACCAAATCATTTCGAGTTACAACGTGTTGTTTAGGAGAAACAAGCTAATTTTTTACGATGCGTTATTTCTTCTCATAAAGTTTTAGTGTTTCCATTACGTACATATTTGCCTTTACTCTGCAACACTGTATTTCCTTATAACGTGGTATTCTTGCATATTCTTTCGAGAGAAAACTCTCCTGTGCGTTCTCCTTTGAGGCTACATGCTTAGACATTCACGCAACACCAAAGCTTTTCGATTTACAACGTGTTGTTTAGGAAAAACAAGATAATTTCGCAAGATGCGGGATTTCCTTAAAACGTGGTTTTCTGACAAATTTTGACGAAATAAAACTCTCCTGTGGGTACTCCTTTGAGGCTACACGTTTAGACGTGCACCCCACACCAAATCTTTTCGAGTTACAATGAGTTGTTTAGGACATACAAGCCATTTTTGCCAGATGCGTTATTTCTCTCATAAAGTGTTTCCAATACGTACTTATTTGACTTTACTCTGCAACACTGTATTTCCTTATAACGTGGTATCCTTACATATTCTTTCGAGAGAAAACTCTCCTGTGCGTTCTCTTTTGAGGCTACACGCTTAGACATACACGCAACACCAAAGCTTTCGAGTTACAACGTGTTGTTTAGGAAAAACAAGATAATTTCGCAAGATGCGGGATTTCCTTAAAACGTGGTTTTCTGGCAAATTTTGACGAAAGAAAATTATCCTGTGGGTTCTCTTTTGAGGCTACAAGTTTAGACGTACACACCACACCAAATCTTTTCAAGTTATAACGTGTTGTTTAGGAGATACAAACTAATTTTGGAACATGCCTTATTTCTTCTCGTAAAGTTTAAGTTTTTCCAATAAGTACGTATTTGTCTTTACTCTGCAACACTGTATTTCCTTTAACGTGGTATTCTTACATATTCTTTCGAGAGAAAATTCTCCTGGGCATTCTCCTTTGAGGTTACAGGCTTAGACATACACGCAAACCAAAACTTTTCGAGTTAAAACGTTTTGTTTAGGAAAAACAAGATAATTTCGCACGATGCGGAATTTCCTTAATACGTGGTTTTCTGACAAATTTTGACCAAAGAAAATTCTCCTATGGGTTCTCTTTTGAGGCTACACGTTTAGACGTACAGGCCACACCAAATCTTTTTAAGTTACAACGTGTTGTTTAGGAGATACAAGCTAATTTTTTACGATGCGTTATTTCTTCTCTTGAGTTTAAGTTTTTCCAATAAGTACGTATTTGTCTTTACTCTGCAACACTGTATTTCCTTATAACATGGTATTCTTACATATTCTTTCGAGAGAAAACTCTCCTGTGCGTTCTCTTTTGAGGCTACACGCTTAGACATACACGCAACACCAAAGCTTTTCGAGTTAAAACGTTTTGTTTAAGAAAAACAAGATAATTTCGCAGAATGCGGGATTTCCTTAAAACGTGGTTTTCTGACAAATTTTGAGGAAAGAAAATTTTCCTGTGGGTTCTCTTTTGAGGCTACACGTTTAGACATACACACCACACCAAATCTTTTCGAGTTATAATGTGTTGTTTAGGAGATACAAACTAATTTTGTAAGATGCCTTATTTCTTCTCGTAAGGTTTAAGTTTTTCCAATAAGTACGTATTTGTCTTTACTCTGCAACACTGTATTTCCTTATAACGTGGTATTCTTACATATTCTTTCGAGAGAAAACTCTCCTGTGTGTTCTCTTTTGAGGCTACACGCTTAGACATACACGCAACACGAAAGCTTTTCGAGTTAAAACGTTTGGTTTAAGAAAAACAAGATAATGTCGCACTATGCGGGATTTCCTTAATACATGGTTTTCTGACAAATTTTGACCAAAGAATATTCTCCTATGCGTTCTCTTTTCAGGCTACACGTTTAGACGTACAGGCCACACCAAATCTTTTTATGTTACAACGTGTTGTTTAGGAGATACAAGCTAATTTCTTACGATGCGTTATTTCTTCTCGTAAAGCTTTTCCAAGACGTAAGTATTTGTCTTTACTCTGCAACACTGTATTTCCTAATAACGTGGTATTCTTACATATTCTTTCGAGAAAAAACTCTCCTTTGCGTTCTCTTTTGAGGCTACATGCTTAGACATACGCGCAACACCAAAGCTTTTCGAGTTACAACGTGTTGTTTAGGAAAAACAAGATATTTTTGCACGATGCGGGATTTCCTTAAAACGTGGTTTTCTGACAAATTTTGACGAAAGAAAATACTCCTGTGGGTTCTCTTTTGAGGCTACACATTTAGACATACACGCCACACCAAATCTTTTCGAGTTACAACGTGTTGTTTAGGAGCAACAAGGTAATTTTTCTACGATGCGTTATTTCTTCTCATAAAGTTTAAGTGTTTCCATTACGTACATATTTGCCTTTACTCTGCAACACTGTATTTCCTTATAACGTGGTATTCTTGCATATTCTTTCGAGATAAAACTCTCCTGTGCGTTCTCCTTTGAGGCTACATGCTTAGACATTCACGCAACACCAAAGCTTTTCGATTTACAACGTGTTGTTTAGGAAAAACAAGATAATTTCGCATGATGCGGGATTTCCTTAAAACGTGGTTTTCTGACAAATTTTGACGAAATAAAACTCTCCTGTGGGTACTCTTTTGAGGCTACACGTTTAGCCGTACAAGCCACACCAAATCTTTTCAAGTTACAACGTGTTGTTTAGGAGATACAAGCTAATTTTGTACGATGCGTTATTTCTTCTCGTAAAGTTTAAGTTTTTCCAATAAGTACGTATTTGTCTTTACTCTGAAACACTGTATTTCCTTATAACGTGGTATTCTTACATATTCTTTCGAGAGAAAACTCTCCTGAGCGTTCTCTTTTGAGGCTACACGCTTAGATATACACGCAACACCAAAGCATTTCGAGTTAAAACGTTTTGTTTAGGAAAAACAAGATAATTTCGCACAATGCGGGATTTCCTTAATACGTGGTTTTCTGACAAATTTTGACCAAAGAAAATTCTCTTATAGCTTCTTTTTTCAGGCTACACGTTTAGACGTACAGGCCACACCAAATCTTTTTAAGTTGCAACGTGTTGTTTAGTAGATACAAGCTAATTATGTACGATGCATTATTTCTTCTCGTAAAGTTTTTCCAATACATAAGTATTTGTCTTTACTCTGCAACACTGTATTTCCTAATAACGTGGTATTCTTACATATTCTTTCGAGAAAAAACTCTCCTTTGCGTTCTCCTTTGAGGCTACACGCTTACACATACACGCAACACCAAAGCTTTTCGAGTTACAACGTGTTGTTTAGGAGATACAAGCTAATTTCTTACGATGCGTTATTTCTTCTCGTAAAGTTTTTCCAAGACGTAAGTATTTGTCTTTACTCTGCAACACTGTATTTCCTAATAACGTGGTATTTTTACATATTCTTTCGAGAAAAAACTCTCCTTTGCGTTCTCTTTTGAGGCTACACGCTTAGACATACACGCAACACCAAAGCTTTTCGACTTACAACGTGTTGTTTAGGAAAAACAAGATAATTTCGCATGATGCGGGATTTCCTTAAAACGTGGTTTTCTGACAAATTTTGTCGAAAGAAAATACTCCTGTGGGTTCTCTTTTGAGGCTACACATTTAGACGTACACGCCACACCAAAACTTTTCGAGTTACAACGTGTTGTTTAGGAGAAACAAGCTAATTTTTTTACGATGCGTTATTTCTTCTCATAAAGTTTAAGTGTTTCCATTACGTACATATTTGCCTTTACTCTGCAACACTGTATTTCCTTATAACGTGGTATTCTTGCATATTCTTTCGAGAGAAAACTCTCCTGTGCGTTCTCCTTTGAGGCTACATGCTTAGACATTCATGCAACACCAGATCTTTTCGAGTTGCAACGTGTTGTTTAGGAGATACAAGCTAATTTTTTTACGATGCGTTATTTCTTCTCATAAAGTTTAAGTGTTTCCATTACGTACATATTTGCCTTTACTCTGCAACACTGTATTTCCTTATAACGTGGTATTCTTGCATATTCTTTCGAGAGAAAACTCTCCTGTGCGTTCCCCTTTGAGGCTACATGCTTAGACATACACGCAACACCAAAGCTTTTCGATTTACAACGTGTTTTTTAGGAAAAACAAGATAATTTCACACGATGCGGGATTTCTTTAAAACGTGGTTTTCTGACAAATTTTGACGAAAGAAAATTATCCTGTGGGTTCTCTTTTTAGGCTACACGTTTAGACGTACATACCACAGCAAATCTTTTCGAGTTATAACGTGTTGTTTAGGAGATAGAAACTAATTTTGTAAGATGCCTTATTTCGTCTCGTAAAGTTTAAGTTTTTCCAATAAGTACGTATTTGTCTTTACTCTGCAACACTGTATTTCCTTATAACGTGGTATTCTTACATATTCTTTCGAGAGAAAACTCTCCTGTGCGTTCTCTTTTGAGGCTATACGCTTTGACATACACGCAACACCAAAGTTTTTCGAGTTACAATGTGTTGTTTAGGAAAAACAAGATAATTTAGCATGATGCGGGATTTCCTTAAAACGTGGTTTTCTGACAAATTTTGATGAAAGAAAATACTCCTGTGGGTTCTCTTTTGAGGCTACACATTTAGACGTGCCCGAGACACTAAATCTTATCGAGTTACAACGTGTTGTTTAGGAGATACAAGCTAATTTTTTTACGATGCATTATTTCTTCTCATAAAGTTTAAGTGTTTCCATTATGTAAAAATTTGGCTTTACTCTGCAACACTGTATTTCCTTATAACAAGGTATTCTTGCATATTCTTTTGAGAGAAAACTCTCCTGTGCGGTCTCCTTTGAGGCTACATGCTTAGACATACACTCAACTCCAAAGCTTTTCGAATTACAACATGTTGTTTAGGAAAAACAACATAATTTCGCACGATGCGGGATTTCCTTAAAACGTGGTTTTCTGACAAATTTTGACCAAATAAAACTCTCCTGTGTGTACTCTTTTGAGGCTACACGTTTAGACGTACACGCCACACCAAATCTTTTCGAGTTACAACCTGTTGTTTAGGAGATACAAGCTAATTTTTTACGAAGCGTTATTTCTTCTCGTAAAGTGTTTCCAATAAGTACGTATTTGTCTTTACTCTGCAACACGTTATTTCCTTAATACGTGGTATTCTTACATATTCTTTCGAGAGAAAACTCTCCTGTGCGTTCTCTTTTGAGGGTACACGCTTAAACATACACGCAACACCAAAGCTTTTCGAGTTACAATGTGTTGTTTATGAAGAACAAGATAATTTCTCACAATGCGGGATTTCCTTAAAACGTGGTTTTCTGACAAATTTTGACGAACGAAAATTGTCCTGTGGTTCTCTTTTGAGGCTACACCTTTAGACGTACACGCCACACCAAATCTTTTCGAGTTACAACGTGTTGTTTAGGAGATACAAGCTAATTTTGTACGATGCTTTATTTCATCTCGTAAAGTTTAAGGGTTTCCAATACGTAATTATTTGTCTTTATTCTGCAACACTGTACTTCCTTATAACGTGGTATTCTCACATATGCTTTCGAGAGAAAACTCTCCTGTGTGTTCTCTTTTGAGGCTACACGCTTAGACATACACGCATCACCAAAGATTTTCGAGTTACTACGTGTTGTTTAGGAAAACAAGATAATTTCGCAAAATGCGGGATTTCCTTAAAACGTGGTTTTCTGACAAATTTTGACGAAATAAAACTCTCCTGTGGGTACTCTTTTGAGGCTACACGTTTAGACGTGCACCCCACACCAAATCTTTTCGAGTTACAACGAGTTGTTTAGGACATACAAGCTAATTTTGCCAGATGCGTTATTTCTCTCATAAAGTGTTTCCAATACGTACCTATTTGTCTTTACTCTGCAACACTGTATTTCCTTATAACGTGGTATCCTTACATATTCTTTCGAGAGAAAACTCTCCTGTGCGTTCTCTTTTGAGGCTACACGCTTAGACATACAAGCAACACCAAAGCTTTCGTGTTACAACGTGTTGTTTAGGAAAAACAAGATAATTTCGCAAGATGCGGGATTTCCTTAAAACGTGGTTTTCTGACAAATTTTGACGAAAGAAAATTATCCTGTGGGTTCTCTTTTGAGGCTACAAGTTTAGACGTACACACCACACCAAATCTTTTCAAGTTATAACGTGTTGTTTAGGAGATACAAACTAATTTTGTAAGATGCCTTATTTCTTCTCGTAAAGTTTAAGTTTTTCCAATAAGTACGTATTTGTCTTTACTCTGCAACACTGTATTTCCTTATAACGTGGTATTCTTACATATTCTTTCGAGAGAAAACTCTCCTGGGCATTCTCCTTTGAGGTTACAGGCTTAGACATACACGCAACACCAAAGCTTTTCGAGTTAAAACGTTTTGTTTAGGAAAAACAAGATAATTTCGCACGATGCGGAATTTCCTTAATACGTGGTTTTCTGACAAATTTTGACCAAAGAAAATTCGCCTATGGGTTCTCTTTTGAGGCTACACGTTTAGACGTACAGGCCACACCAAATCTTTTTAAGTTACAACGTGTTGTTTAGGAGATACAAGCTAATTTTGTACGATGCGTTATTTCTTCTCTTAAGTTTAAGTTTTTCCAATAAGTACGTATTTGTCTTTACTCTGCACCACTGTATTTCCTTATAACGTTGTATTCTTACATATTCTTTCGAGAGAAAACTCTCCTGTGCGTTCTCTTTTGAGGCTACACGCTTAGACATACACGCAACACCAAAGCTTTTCGAGTTAAAACGTTTTGTTTAAGAAAAACAAGATAATTTCGCAGAATGCGGGATTTCCTTAAAACGTGGTTTTCTGACAAATTTTGACAAAAGAAAATTTTCCTGTGGGTTCTCTTTTGAGGCTACACGTTTAGACATACACACCACACCAAATCTTTTCGAGTTATAATGTGTTGTTTAGGAGATACAAACTAATTTTTTAAGATGCCTTATTTCTTCTCGTAAGGTTTAAGTTTTTCCAATAAGTACCTATTTGTCTTTACTGTGCAACACTGTATTTCCTTATAACGTGGTATTCTTACATATTCTTTCGAGAGAAAACTCTCCTGTGCGTTCTCTTTTGAGGCTACACGCTTAGACATACACGCAACACCAAAGCTTTTCGAGTTAAAATGTTTGGTTTAGAAAAAACAAGATCATTTCGCACTATGCGGGATTTCCTTAATACGTGGTTTTCTGACATATTTTGAGCAAAGAAAATTCATCTATGGGTTCTCTTTTCAGGCTACACGTTTAGACGTACAGGCCACACCAAATCTTTTTAAGCTACAACGTTTTGTTTAGGAGATACAAGCTAATTTCTTACGATGCGTTATTTCTTCTCCTAAAGTTTTTTCCAATACGTAAGTATTTGTCTTTACTCTGCAACACTGTATTTCCTAAAAACGTGGTATTCTTACACATTCTTTCGAGAAAAAACTCTCCTTTGCGTTCTCTTTTGAGGCTACACGCTTAGACATACACGCAACACCAAAGCTTTTCGAGTTACAACGTGTTGTTTAGGAAAAACAAGATAATTTCGCACGATGCGGGATTTCCTTAAAACGTGGTTTTCTGACAAATTTTGACGGAAGAAAATACTCCTGTGTGTTCTCTTTTGAGGATACAAATTTAGACGTACATGCCACACCAAATCATTTCAAGTTACAACGTGTTGTTTAGGAGAAACAAGCTAATTTTTTACGATGCGTTATTTCTTCTCATAAAGTTTTAGTGTTTCCATTACGTACATATTTGCCTTTACTCTGCAACACTGTATTTCCTTATAACGTGGTATTCTTGCATATTCTTTCGAGAGAAAACTCTCCTGTGCGTTCTCCTTTGAGGCTACATGCTTAAACATTCACGCAACACCAAAGCTTTTCGATTTACAACGTGTTGTTTAGGAAAAACAAGATAATTTCGCAAGATGCGGGATTTCCTTAAAACGTGGTTTTCTGACAAATTTTGACGAAATAAAACTCTCCTGTGGGTACTCTTTTGAGGCTACACGTTTAGACGTGCACCCCACACGAAATCTTTTCGAGTTACAACGAGTTGTTTAGGACATACAAGCCAATTTTCCAGATGCGTTATTTCTCTCATAAAGTGTTTCCAATACGTACGTATTTGTCTTTACTCTGCAACACTGTATTTCCTTATAACGTGGTATCCTTACATATTCTTTCGAGAGAAAACTCTCCTGTGCGTTCTCTTTTGAGGCTACACGCTTAGACATACACGCAACACCAAAGCTTTCGAGTTACAACGTGTTGTTTAGGAAAAACAAGATAATTTCGCAAGATGCGGGATTTCCTTAAAACGTGGTTTTCTGGCAAATTTTGACGAAAGAAAATTTTCCTGTGGGTTCTCTTTTGAGGCTACACGTTTAGACATACACACCACACCAAATCTTTTCGAGTTATAATGTGTTGTTTAGGAGATACAAACTAATTTTGTAAGATGCCTTATTTCTTCTCGTAAGGTTTAAGTTTTTCCAATAAGTACGTATTTGTCTTTACTCTGCAACACTGTATTTCCTTATAACGTGGTATTCTTACATATTCTTTCGAGAGAAAACTCTCCTGTGTGTTCTCTTTTGAGGCTACACGCTTAGACATACACGCAACACGAAAGCTTTTCGAGTTAAAACGTTTGGTTTAGGAAAAACAAGATAATGTCGCACTATGCGGGATTTCCTTAATACATGGTTTTCTGACAAATTTTGACCAAAGAAAATTCTCCTATGGGTTCTCTTTTCAGGCTACACGTTTAGACGTACAGGCCACACCAAATCTTTTTATGTTACAACGTGTTGTTTAGGAGATACAAGCTAATTTCTTACGATGCCTTATTTCTTCTCGTAAAGTTTTTCCAAGACGTAAGTATTTGTATTTACTCTGCAACACTGTATTTCCTAATAACGTGGTATTCTTACATATTCTTTCGAGAAAAAACTCTCCTTTGCATTCTCTTTTGTGGCTACATGCTTAGACATACGCGCAATACCAAAGCTTTTCGAGTTACAACGTGTTGTTTAGGAAAAACAAGATATTTTTGCACGATGCGGGATTTCCTTAAAACGTGGTTTTCTGACAAATTTTGACGAAAGAAAATACTCCTGTGGGTTCTCTTTTGAGGCTACACATTTAGACGTACACGCCACACCAAATCTTTTCGAGTTACAACGTGTTGTTTAGGAGCAACAAGGTAATTTTTCTACGATGCGTTATTTCTTCTCATAAAGTTTAAGTGTTTCCATTACGTACATATTTGCCTTTACTCTGCAACACTGTATTTCCTTATAACGTGGTATTCTTGCATATTCTTTCGAGAGAAAACTCTCCTGTGCGTTCTCCTTTGAGGCTACATGCTTAGACATTCACGCAACACCAAAGCTTTTCGATTTACAACGTGTTGTTTAGGAAAAACAAGATAATTTCGCATGATGAGGGATTTCCTTAAAACGTGGTTTGATGACAAATTTTGACGAAATAAAACTCTCCTGTGGGTACTCTTTTGAGGCTACACGTTTAGCCGTACAAGCCACACCAAATCTTTTCAAGTTACAACGTGTTGTTTAGGAGATACAAGCTAATTTTGTACGATGCGTTATTTCTTCTCGTAAAGTTTAAGTTTTTCCAATAAGTACATATTTGTCTTTACTCTGCAACACTGTATTTCCTTATAACATGGTATTCTTACATATTCTTTCGAGAGAAAACTCTCCTGAGCGTTCTCTTTTGAGGCTACACGCTTAGACATACACGCAACACCAAAGCATTTCGAGTTAAAACGTTTTGTTTAGGAAAAACAAGATAATTTCGCATGATGCGGGATTTCCTTAATACGTGGTTTTCTGACAAATTTTGACCAAAGAAAATTCTCCTATGGCTTCTTTTTTCAGGCTACACGTTTAGACGTACAGGCCACACCAAATCTTTTTAAGTTGCAACGTGTTGTTTAGTAGATACAAGCTAATTTTGTACGATGCGTTATTTCTTCTCGTAAAGTTTTTCCAATACATAAGTATTTGTCTTTACTCTGCAACACTGTATTTCCTAATAACGTGGTATTCTTACATATTCCTTCGAGAAAAAACTCTCCTTTGCGTTCTCCTTTGAGGCTACACGCTTACACATACACGCAACACCAAAGCTTTTCGAGTTACAACGTGTTGTTTAGGAGATACAAGCTAATTTCTTACGATGCATTATTTCTTCTCGTAAAGTTTTTCCAAGACGTAAGTATTTGTCTTTACTCTGCAACACTGTATTTCCTAATAACGTGGTATTCTTACATATTCTTTCGAGAAAAAACTCTCCTTTGCGTTCTCTTTTGAGGCTACACGCTTAGACATACACGCAACACCAAAGCTTTTCGACTTACAACGTGTTGTTTAGGAAAAACAAGATAATTTCGCATGATGCGGGATTTCCTTAAAACGTGGTTTTCTGACAAATTTTGACGAAAGAAAATACTCCTGTGGGTTCTCTTTTGAGGCTACACATTTAGACGTACACGCCACACCAAATCTTTTCGTGTTACAACGTGTTGTTTAGGAGAAACAAGCTAATTTTTTTACGATGCGTTATTTCTTCTCATAAAGTTTAAGTGTTTCCATTATGTACATATTTGCCTTTACTCTGCAACACTGTATTTCCTTATAACGTGGTATTCTTGCATATTCTTTCGAGAGAAAACTCTCCTGTGCGTTCTTCTTTGAGGCTACATGCTTAGACATTCACGCAACACCAGATCTTTTCGAGTTACAACGTGTTGTTTAGGAGATACAAGCTAACTTTTTTACGATGCGTTATTTCTTCTCATAAAGTTTAAGTGTTTCCATTACGTACATATTTGCCTTTACTCTGCAACACTGTATTTCCTTATAACGTGGTATTCTTGCATATTCTTTCGAGAGAAAACTCTCCTGTGCGTTCCCCTTTGAGGCTACATGCTTAGACATACACGCAACACCAAAGCTTTTCGAGTTACAACGTGTTTTTTAGGAAAAACAAGATAATTTCACAAGATGCGAGATTTCCTTAAAACGTGGTTTTCTGACAAATTTTGACAAAAGAAAATTATCCTGTGGGTTCTCTTTTTAGGCTACACGTTTAGACGTACATACCACACCAAATCTTTTCGAGTTATAACGTGTTGTTTAGGAGATAGAAACTAATTTTGTAAGATGCCTTATTTCTTCTCGTAAAGTTTAAGTTTTTCCAATAAGTACGTATTTGTCTTTACTCTGCAACACTGTATTTCCTTATAACGTGGTATTCTTACATATTCTTTCGAGAGAAAACTCTCCTGTGCGTTCTCTTTTGAGGCTATACGCTTTGACATACACGCAACACCAAAGTTTTTCGAGTTACAATGTGTTGTTTAGGAAAAACAAGATAATTTAGCATGATGCGGGATTTCCTTAAAACGTGGTTTTCTGACAAATTTTGACGAAAGAAAATACTCCTGTGGGTTCTCTTTTGAGGCTACACATTTAGACGTGCCCGAGACACTAAATCTTGTCGAGTTACAACGTGTTGTTTAGGAGATACAAGCTAATTTTTTTACGATGCATTATTTCTTCTCATAAAGTTTAAGTGTTTCCATTATGTAAAAATTTGGCTTTACTCTGCAACACTGTATTTCCTTATAACGAGGTATTCTTGCATATTCTTTTGAGAGAAAACTCTCCTGTGCGGTCCCCTTTGAGGCTACATGCTTAGACATACACTCAACTCCAAAGCTTTTCGAATTACAACATGTTGTTTAGGAAAAACAACATAATTTCGCACGATGCGGGATTTCCTTAAAACGTGGTTTTCTGACAAATTTTGACCAAATAAAACTCTCCTGTGTGTACTCTTTTGAGGCTACACGTTTAGACGTACACGCCACACCAAATCTTTTCGAGTTACAACCTGTTGTTTAGGAGATACAAGCTAATTTTTTACGATGCTTTATTTCTTCTCGTAAAGTGTTTCCAATAAGTACGTATTTGTCTTTACTCTGCAACACGGTATTTCCTTAATACGTGGTATTCTTACATATTCTTTCGAGAGAAAACTCTCCTGTGCATTCTCTTTTGAGGCTACACGCTTAGACATACACGCAACACCAAAGCTTTTCGAGTTAAAACGTTTGGTTTAGAAAAAACAAGATAATTTCGCACTATGCGGGATTTCCTTAATACGTGGTTTTCTGACATATTTTGAGCAAAGAAAATTCATCTATGGGTTCTCTTTTCAGGCTACACGTTTAGACGTACAGGCCACACCAAATCTTTTTAAGCTACAACGTGTTGTTTAGGAGATACAAGGTAATTTCTTACGATGCGTTATTTCTTCTCGTAAAGTTTTTTCCAATACGTAAGTATTTGTCTTTACTCTGCAACACTTTATTTCCTAAAAACGTGGTATTCTTACACATTCTTTCGAGAAAAAACTCTCCTTTGCGTTCTCTTTTGAGGCTACACGCTTAGACATACACGCAAAACCAAAGCTTTTCGAGTTAAAACGTGTTGTTTAGGAAAAACAAGATAATTTCGCACGATGCGGGATTTCCTTAAAACGTGGTTTTCTGACAAATTTTGACGAAAGAAAATACTCCTGTGGGTTCTCTTTTGAGGCTACACATTTAGACGTACATGCCACACCAAATCATTTCAAGTTACAACGTGTTGTTTAGGAGAAACAAGCTAATTTTTTACGATGCGTTATTTCTTCTCATAAAGTTTTAGTGTTTCCATTACGTACATATTTGCCTTTACTCTGCAACACTGTATTTCCTTATAACGTGGTATTCTTGCATATTCTTTCGAGAGAAAACTCTCCTGTGCGTTCTCCTTTGAGGCTACATGCTTAAACATTCACGCAACACCAAAGCTTTTCGATTTACAACGTGTTGTTTAGGAAAAACAAGATAATTTCGCAAGATGCGGGATTTCCTTAAAACGTGGTTTTCTGACAAATTTTGACGAAATAAAACTCTCCTGTGGGTACTCTTTTGAGGCTACACGTTTAGACGTGCACTCCACACCAAATCTTTTCGAGTTACAACGAGTTGTTTAGGACATACAAGCCAATTTTGCCAGATGCGTTATTTCTCTCATAAAGTGTTTCCAATACGTACGTATTTGTCTTTACTCTGCAACACTGTATTTCCTTGTAAAGTGGTATCCTTACATATTCTTTCGAGAGAAAACTCTCCTGTGCGTTCTCTTTTGAGGCTACACGCTTAGACATACACGCAACACCAAAGCTTTCGAGTTACAACGTGTTGTTTAGGAAAAACAAGATAATTTCGCAAGATGCGGGATTTCCTTAAACCGTGGTTTTCTGGCAAATTTTGACGAAAGAAAATTATCCTGTGGGTTTTCTTTTGAGGCTACAAGTTTAGACGTACACACCACACCAAATCTTTTCATGTTATAACGTGTTGTTTAGGAGATACAAACTAATTTTGTAAGATGCCTTATTTCTTCTCGTAAGGTTTAAGTTTTTCCAATAAGTACGTATTTGTCTTTACTCTGCAACACTGTATTTCCTTTAACGTGGTATTCTTACATATTCTTTCGAGAGAAAACTCTCCTGGGCATTCTCCTTTGAGGTTACAGGCTTAGACATACACGCAACACCAAAGCTTTTCGAGTTAAAACGTTTTGTTTAGGAAAAACAAGATAATTTCGCACGATGCGGAATTTCCTTAATACGTGGTTTTCTGACAAATTTTGACCAAAGAAAATTCTCCTATGGGTACTCTTTTGAGGCTACACGTTTAGACGTACAGGCCACACCAAATCTTTTTAAGTTACAACGTGTTGTTTAGGAGATACAAGCTAATTTTGTACGATGCGTTATTTCTTCTCTTAAGTCTAAGTTTTTCTAATAAGTACAAATTTGTCTTTACTCTGCAACACTGTATTTCCTTATAACGTGGTATTCTTACATATTCTTTCGAGAGAAAACTCTCCTGTGCGTTCTCTTTTGCGGCTACACGCTTAGACATACACGCAACACCAAAGCTTTTCGAGTTAAAACGTTTTGTTTAAGAAAAACAAGATAATTTCGCAGAATGCGGGATTTCCTAAAAACGTGGTTTTCTGACAAATTTTGACGAAAGAAAATTTTCCTGTGGGTTCTCTTTTGAGGCTACACGTATAGACATACACAGCACACCAAATCTTTTCGAGTTATAATGTGTTGTTTAGGAGATACAAACTAATTTTGTAAGATGCCTTATTTCTTCTCGTAAGGTTTAAGTTTTTCCAATAAGTACGTATTTGTCTTTACTCTGCAACACTGTATTTCCTTATAACGTGGTATTCTTACATATTCTTTCGTGAGAAAACTCTCCTGTGTGTTCTCTTTTGAGGCTACACGCTTAGACATACACGCAACACGAAAGCTTTTCGAGTTAAAACGTTTGGTTTAGGAAAAACAAGATAATGTCGCACTATGGGGGATTTCCTTAATACATGGTTTTCTGACAAATTTTGACCAAAGAAAATTCTCCTATGGGTTCTCTTTTCAGGCTACACGTTTAGACATACAGGCCACACCAAATCTTTTTATGTTACAACGTGTTGTTTAGGAGATACAAGCTAATTTCTTAAGATGCGTTATTTCTTCTCATAAAGTTTTTCCAAGACGTAAGTATTTGTCTTTACTCTGCAACACTGTATTTCCTAATAACGTGGTATTCTTACATATTCTTTTGAGAAAAAACTCTCCTTTGCGTTCTCTTTTGAGGCTACATGCTTAGACATACACGCAACACCAAAGCTTTTCGAGTTACAACGTGTTGTTTAGGAAAAACAAGATATTTTTGCACGATGCGGGATTACCTTAAAACGTGGTTTTCTGACAAATTTTGACGAAAGAAAATACTCCTGTGGGTTCTCTTTTGAGGCTACACATTTAGACGTACACGCCACACCAAATCTTTTCGAGTTACAACGTGTTGTTTAGGAGCAACAAGGTAATTTTTCTACGATGCGTTATTTCTTCTCATAAAGTTTAAGTGTTTCCATTACGTACATATTTGCCTTTACTCTGCAACACTGTATTTCCTTATAACGTGGTATTCTTGCATATTCTTTCGAGAGAAAACTCTCCTGTGCGTTCTCCTTTGAGGCTACATGCTTAGACATTCACGCAACACCAAAGCTTTTCGATTTACAACGTGTTGTTTAGGAAAAACAAGATAATTTCGCATGATGCGGGATTTCCTTAAAACGTGGTTTTCTGACAAATTTTGACGAAATAAAACTCTCCTGTGGGTACTCTTTTGAGGCTACACGTTTAGCCGTACAAGCCACACCAAATCTTTTCAAGTTACAACGTGTTGTTTAGGAGATACAAGCTAATTTTGTACGATGCGTTATTTCTTCTCGTAAAGTTTAAGTTTTTCCAATAAGTATGTATTTGTCTTTACTCTGCAACACTGTATTTCCTTATAACGTGGTATTCTTACATATTCTTTCGAGAGAAAACTCTCCTGAGCATTCTCTTTTGAGGCTACACGCTTAGACATACACGCAACACCAAAGCATTTCGAGTTAAAACGTTTTGTTTAGGAAAAACAAGATAATTTCGCACGATGCGGGATTTCCTTAATACGTGGTTTTCTGACAAATTTTGACCAAAGAAAATTCTCCTATGGCTTCTTTTTTCAGGCTACACGTTTAGACGTACAGGCCACACCAAATCTTTTTAAGTTGCAACGTGTTGTTTAGTAGATACAAGCTAATTTTGTACGATGCGTTATTTCTTCTCCTAAAGTTTTTCCAATACATAAGTATTTGTCTTTACTCTGCAACACTGTATTTCCTAATAACGTGGTATTCTTAAATATTCTTTCGAGAAAAAACTCTCCTTTGCGTTCCCCTTTGAGGCTACACGCTTACACATACACGCAACACCAAAGCTTTTAAGTTACAACGTGTTGTTTAGGAGATACAAGGTAATTTCTTACTATGCGTTATTTCTTCTCGTAAAGTTTTTCCAAGACGTAAGTATTTGTCTTTACTCTGCAACACTGTATTTCCTAATATCGTGGTATTCTTACATATTCTTTCGAGAAAAAAACTCTCCTTTGCGTTCTCTTTTGAGGCTACACGCTTAGACATACACGCAACACCAAAGCTTTTCGAGTTACAACGTGTTGTTTAGGATAAACAAGATAATTTCGCATGATGCGGGATTTCCTTAAAACGTGGTTTTCTGACAAATTTTGACGAAAGAAAATACTCCTGTGGGTTCTCTTTTGAGGCTACACATTTAGACGTACACGCCACACCAAATCTTTTCGAGTTACAACGTGTTGTTTAGGAGAAACAAGCTAATTTTTTTACGATGCGTTATTTCTTCTCATAAAGTTTAAGTGTTTCCATTACGTACATATTTTCCTTTACTCTGCAACACTGTATTTCCTTATAACGTGGTATTCTTGCATATTCTTTCGAGAGAAAACTCTCCTGTGCGTTCTCCTTTGAGGCTACATGCTTAGACATTCACGCAACACCAAAGCTTTTCGATTTACAACGTGTTGTTTAGGAAAAACAAGATAATTTCGCATGATGAGGGATTTCCTTAAAACGTGGTTTTCTGACAAATTTTGACGAAATAAAACTCTCCTGTGGGTACTCTTTTGAGGCTACACGTTTAGACGTGCACCCCACACGAAATCTTTTCGAGTTACAACGAGTTGTTTAGGACATACAAGCCAATTTTTCCAGATGCGTTATTTCTCTCATAAAGTGTTTCCAATACGTACGTATTTGTCTTTACTCTGCAACACTGTATTTCCTTATAACGTGGTATCCTTACATATTCTTTCGAGAGAAAACTCTCCTGTGCGTTCTCTTTTGAGGCTACACGCTTAGACATACACGCAACACCAAAGCTTTCGAGTTACAACGTGTTGTTTAGGAAAAACAAGATAATTTCGCAAGATGCGGGATTTCCTTAAAACGTGGTTTTCTGGCAAATTTTGACGAAAGAAAATTTTCCTGTGGGTTCTCTTTTGAGGCTACACGTTTAGACATACACACCACACCAAATCTTTTCGAGTTATAATGTGTTGTTTAGGAGATACAAACTAATTTTGTAAGATGCCTTATTTCTTCTCGTAAGGTTTAAGTTTTTCCAATAAGTACGTATTTGTCTTTACTCTGCAACACTGTATTTCCTTATAACGTGGTATTCTTACATATTCTTTCGAGAGAAAACTCTCCTGTGTGTTCTCTTTTGAGGCTACACGCTTAGACATACACGCAACACGAAAGCTTTTCGAGTTAAAACGTTTGGTTTAGGAAAAACAAGATAATGTCGCACTATGCGGGATTTCCTTAATACATGGTTTTCTGACAAATTTTGACCAAAGAAAATTCTCCTATGGGTTCTCTTTTCAGGCTACACGTTTAGACGTACAGGCCACACCAAATCTTTTTATGTTACAACGTGTTGTTTAGGAGATACAAGCTAATTTCTTACGATGCCTTATTTCTTCTCGTAAAGTTTTTCCAAGACGTAAGTATTTGTATTTACTCTGCAACACTGTATTTCCTAATAACGTGGTATTCTTACATATTCTTTCGAGAAAAAACTCTCCTTTGCATTCTCTTTTGTGGCTACATGCTTAGACATACGCGCAATACCAAAGCTTTTCGAGTTACAACGTGTTGTTTAGGAAAAACAAGATATTTTTGCACGATGCGGGATTTCCTTAAAACGTGGTTTTCTGACAAATTTTGACGAAAGAAAATACTCCTGTGGGTTCTCTTTTGAGGCTACACATTTAGACGTACACGCCACACCAAATCTTTTCGAGTTACAACGTGTTGTTTAGGAGCAACAAGGTAATTTTTCTACGATGCGTTATTTCTTCTCATAAAGTTTAAGTGTTTCCATTACGTACATATTTGCCTTTACTCTGCAACACTGTATTTCCTTATAACGTGGTATTCTTGCATATTCTTTCGAGAGAAAACTCTCCTGTGCGTTCTCCTTTGAGGCTACATGCTTAGACATTCACGCAACACCAAAGCTTTTCGATTTACAACGTGTTGTTTAGGAAAAACAAGATAATTTCGCATGATGAGGGATTTCCTTAAAACGTGGTTTGATGACAAATTTTGACGAAATAAAACTCTCCTGTGGGTACTCTTTTGAGGCTACACGTTTAGCCGTACAAGCCACACCAAATCTTTTCAAGTTACAACGTGTTGTTTAGGAGATACAAGCTAATTTTGTACGATGCGTTATTTCTTCTCGTAAAGTTTAAGTTTTTCCAATAAGTACATATTTGTCTTTACTCTGCAACACTGTATTTCCTTATAACATGGTATTCTTACATATTCTTTCGAGAGAAAACTCTCCTGAGCGTTCTCTTTTGAGGCTACACGCTTAGACATACACGCAACACCAAAGCATTTCGAGTTAAAACGTTTTGTTTAGGAAAAACAAGATAATTTCGCATGATGCGGGATTTCCTTAATACGTGGTTTTCTGACAAATTTTGACCAAAGAAAATTCTCCTATGGCTTCTTTTTTCAGGCTACACGTTTAGACGTACAGGCCACACCAAATCTTTTTAAGTTGCAACGTGTTGTTTAGTAGATACAAGCTAATTTTGTACGATGCGTTATTTCTTCTCGTAAAGTTTTTCCAATACATAAGTATTTGTCTTTACTCTGCAACACTGTATTTCCTAATAACGTGGTATTCTTACATATTCCTTCGAGAAAAAACTCTCCTTTGCGTTCTCCTTTGAGGCTACACGCTTACACATACACGCAACACCAAAGCTTTTCGAGTTACAACGTGTTGTTTAGGAGATACAAGCTAATTTCTTACGATGCATTATTTCTTCTCGTAAAGTTTTTCCAAGACGTAAGTATTTGTCTTTACTCTGCAACACTGTATTTCCTAATAACGTGGTATTCTTACATATTCTTTCGAGAAAAAACTCTCCTTTGCGTTCTCTTTTGAGGCTACACGCTTAGACATACACGCAACACCAAAGCTTTTCGACTTACAACGTGTTGTTTAGGAAAAACAAGATAATTTCGCATGATGCGGGATTTCCTTAAAACGTGGTTTTCTGACAAATTTTGACGAAAGAAAATACTCCTGTGGGTTCTCTTTTGAGGCTACACATTTAGACGTACACGCCACACCAAATCTTTTCGTGTTACAACGTGTTGTTTAGGAGAAACAAGCTAATTTTTTTACGATGCGTTATTTCTTCTCATAAAGTTTAAGTGTTTCCATTATGTACATATTTGCCTTTACTCTGCAACACTGTATTTCCTTATAACGTGGTATTCTTGCATATTCTTTCGAGAGAAAACTCTCCT
Organism: Apodemus sylvaticus; assembly: GCF_947179515.1. Classification (NCBI taxonomy): domain Eukaryota; kingdom Metazoa; phylum Chordata; class Mammalia; order Rodentia; family Muridae; genus Apodemus; species Apodemus sylvaticus. The sequence goes on along the minus strand of NW_026263087.1, from coordinate 837,569 downwards.
GTGCGTTCTTCTTTGAGGCTACATGCTTAGACATTCACGCAACACCAGATCTTTTCGAGTTACAACGTGTTGTTTAGGAGATACAAGCTAACTTTTTTACGATGCGTTATTTCTTCTCATAAAGTTTAAGTGTTTCCATTACGTACATATTTGCCTTTACTCTGCAACACTGTATTTCCTTATAACGTGGTATTCTTGCATATTCTTTCGAGAGAAAACTCTCCTGTGCGTTCCCCTTTGAGGCTACATGCTTAGACATACACGCAACACCAAAGCTTTTCGAGTTACAACGTGTTTTTTAGGAAAAACAAGATAATTTCACAAGATGCGAGATTTCCTTAAAACGTGGTTTTCTGACAAATTTTGACAAAAGAAAATTATCCTGTGGGTTCTCTTTTTAGGCTACACGTTTAGACGTACATACCACACCAAATCTTTTCGAGTTATAACGTGTTGTTTAGGAGATAGAAACTAATTTTGTAAGATGCCTTATTTCTTCTCGTAAAGTTTAAGTTTTTCCAATAAGTACGTATTTGTCTTTACTCTGCAACACTGTATTTCCTTATAACGTGGTATTCTTACATATTCTTTCGAGAGAAAACTCTCCTGTGCGTTCTCTTTTGAGGCTATACGCTTTGACATACACGCAACACCAAAGTTTTTCGAGTTACAATGTGTTGTTTAGGAAAAACAAGATAATTTAGCATGATGCGGGATTTCCTTAAAACGTGGTTTTCTGACAAATTTTGACGAAAGAAAATACTCCTGTGGGTTCTCTTTTGAGGCTACACATTTAGACGTGCCCGAGACACTAAATCTTGTCGAGTTACAACGTGTTGTTTAGGAGATACAAGCTAATTTTTTTACGATGCATTATTTCTTCTCATAAAGTTTAAGTGTTTCCATTATGTAAAAATTTGGCTTTACTCTGCAACACTGTATTTCCTTATAACGAGGTATTCTTGCATATTCTTTTGAGAGAAAACTCTCCTGTGCGGTCCCCTTTGAGGCTACATGCTTAGACATACACTCAACTCCAAAGCTTTTCGAATTACAACATGTTGTTTAGGAAAAACAACATAATTTCGCACGATGCGGGATTTCCTTAAAACGTGGTTTTCTGACAAATTTTGACCAAATAAAACTCTCCTGTGTGTACTCTTTTGAGGCTACACGTTTAGACGTACACGCCACACCAAATCTTTTCGAGTTACAACCTGTTGTTTAGGAGATACAAGCTAATTTTTTACGATGCTTTATTTCTTCTCGTAAAGTGTTTCCAATAAGTACGTATTTGTCTTTACTCTGCAACACGGTATTTCCTTAATACGTGGTATTCTTACATATTCTTTCGAGAGAAAACTCTCCTGTGCATTCTCTTTTGAGGCTACACGCTTAGACATACACGCAACACCAAAGCTTTTCGAGTTAAAACGTTTGGTTTAGAAAAAACAAGATAATTTCGCACTATGCGGGATTTCCTTAATACGTGGTTTTCTGACATATTTTGAGCAAAGAAAATTCATCTATGGGTTCTCTTTTCAGGCTACACGTTTAGACGTACAGGCCACACCAAATCTTTTTAAGCTACAACGTGTTGTTTAGGAGATACAAGGTAATTTCTTACGATGCGTTATTTCTTCTCGTAAAGTTTTTTCCAATACGTAAGTATTTGTCTTTACTCTGCAACACTTTATTTCCTAAAAACGTGGTATTCTTACACATTCTTTCGAGAAAAAACTCTCCTTTGCGTTCTCTTTTGAGGCTACACGCTTAGACATACACGCAAAACCAAAGCTTTTCGAGTTAAAACGTGTTGTTTAGGAAAAACAAGATAATTTCGCACGATGCGGGATTTCCTTAAAACGTGGTTTTCTGACAAATTTTGACGAAAGAAAATACTCCTGTGGGTTCTCTTTTGAGGCTACACATTTAGACGTACATGCCACACCAAATCATTTCAAGTTACAACGTGTTGTTTAGGAGAAACAAGCTAATTTTTTACGATGCGTTATTTCTTCTCATAAAGTTTTAGTGTTTCCATTACGTACATATTTGCCTTTACTCTGCAACACTGTATTTCCTTATAACGTGGTATTCTTGCATATTCTTTCGAGAGAAAACTCTCCTGTGCGTTCTCCTTTGAGGCTACATGCTTAAACATTCACGCAACACCAAAGCTTTTCGATTTACAACGTGTTGTTTAGGAAAAACAAGATAATTTCGCAAGATGCGGGATTTCCTTAAAACGTGGTTTTCTGACAAATTTTGACGAAATAAAACTCTCCTGTGGGTACTCTTTTGAGGCTACACGTTTAGACGTGCACTCCACACCAAATCTTTTCGAGTTACAACGAGTTGTTTAGGACATACAAGCCAATTTTGCCAGATGCGTTATTTCTCTCATAAAGTGTTTCCAATACGTACGTATTTGTCTTTACTCTGCAACACTGTATTTCCTTGTAAAGTGGTATCCTTACATATTCTTTCGAGAGAAAACTCTCCTGTGCGTTCTCTTTTGAGGCTACACGCTTAGACATACACGCAACACCAAAGCTTTCGAGTTACAACGTGTTGTTTAGGAAAAACAAGATAATTTCGCAAGATGCGGGATTTCCTTAAACCGTGGTTTTCTGGCAAATTTTGACGAAAGAAAATTATCCTGTGGGTTTTCTTTTGAGGCTACAAGTTTAGACGTACACACCACACCAAATCTTTTCATGTTATAACGTGTTGTTTAGGAGATACAAACTAATTTTGTAAGATGCCTTATTTCTTCTCGTAAGGTTTAAGTTTTTCCAATAAGTACGTATTTGTCTTTACTCTGCAACACTGTATTTCCTTTAACGTGGTATTCTTACATATTCTTTCGAGAGAAAACTCTCCTGGGCATTCTCCTTTGAGGTTACAGGCTTAGACATACACGCAACACCAAAGCTTTTCGAGTTAAAACGTTTTGTTTAGGAAAAACAAGATAATTTCGCACGATGCGGAATTTCCTTAATACGTGGTTTTCTGACAAATTTTGACCAAAGAAAATTCTCCTATGGGTACTCTTTTGAGGCTACACGTTTAGACGTACAGGCCACACCAAATCTTTTTAAGTTACAACGTGTTGTTTAGGAGATACAAGCTAATTTTGTACGATGCGTTATTTCTTCTCTTAAGTCTAAGTTTTTCTAATAAGTACAAATTTGTCTTTACTCTGCAACACTGTATTTCCTTATAACGTGGTATTCTTACATATTCTTTCGAGAGAAAACTCTCCTGTGCGTTCTCTTTTGCGGCTACACGCTTAGACATACACGCAACACCAAAGCTTTTCGAGTTAAAACGTTTTGTTTAAGAAAAACAAGATAATTTCGCAGAATGCGGGATTTCCTAAAAACGTGGTTTTCTGACAAATTTTGACGAAAGAAAATTTTCCTGTGGGTTCTCTTTTGAGGCTACACGTATAGACATACACAGCACACCAAATCTTTTCGAGTTATAATGTGTTGTTTAGGAGATACAAACTAATTTTGTAAGATGCCTTATTTCTTCTCGTAAGGTTTAAGTTTTTCCAATAAGTACGTATTTGTCTTTACTCTGCAACACTGTATTTCCTTATAACGTGGTATTCTTACATATTCTTTCGTGAGAAAACTCTCCTGTGTGTTCTCTTTTGAGGCTACACGCTTAGACATACACGCAACACGAAAGCTTTTCGAGTTAAAACGTTTGGTTTAGGAAAAACAAGATAATGTCGCACTATGGGGGATTTCCTTAATACATGGTTTTCTGACAAATTTTGACCAAAGAAAATTCTCCTATGGGTTCTCTTTTCAGGCTACACGTTTAGACATACAGGCCACACCAAATCTTTTTATGTTACAACGTGTTGTTTAGGAGATACAAGCTAATTTCTTAAGATGCGTTATTTCTTCTCATAAAGTTTTTCCAAGACGTAAGTATTTGTCTTTACTCTGCAACACTGTATTTCCTAATAACGTGGTATTCTTACATATTCTTTTGAGAAAAAACTCTCCTTTGCGTTCTCTTTTGAGGCTACATGCTTAGACATACACGCAACACCAAAGCTTTTCGAGTTACAACGTGTTGTTTAGGAAAAACAAGATATTTTTGCACGATGCGGGATTACCTTAAAACGTGGTTTTCTGACAAATTTTGACGAAAGAAAATACTCCTGTGGGTTCTCTTTTGAGGCTACACATTTAGACGTACACGCCACACCAAATCTTTTCGAGTTACAACGTGTTGTTTAGGAGCAACAAGGTAATTTTTCTACGATGCGTTATTTCTTCTCATAAAGTTTAAGTGTTTCCATTACGTACATATTTGCCTTTACTCTGCAACACTGTATTTCCTTATAACGTGGTATTCTTGCATATTCTTTCGAGAGAAAACTCTCCTGTGCGTTCTCCTTTGAGGCTACATGCTTAGACATTCACGCAACACCAAAGCTTTTCGATTTACAACGTGTTGTTTAGGAAAAACAAGATAATTTCGCATGATGCGGGATTTCCTTAAAACGTGGTTTTCTGACAAATTTTGACGAAATAAAACTCTCCTGTGGGTACTCTTTTGAGGCTACACGTTTAGCCGTACAAGCCACACCAAATCTTTTCAAGTTACAACGTGTTGTTTAGGAGATACAAGCTAATTTTGTACGATGCGTTATTTCTTCTCGTAAAGTTTAAGTTTTTCCAATAAGTATGTATTTGTCTTTACTCTGCAACACTGTATTTCCTTATAACGTGGTATTCTTACATATTCTTTCGAGAGAAAACTCTCCTGAGCATTCTCTTTTGAGGCTACACGCTTAGACATACACGCAACACCAAAGCATTTCGAGTTAAAACGTTTTGTTTAGGAAAAACAAGATAATTTCGCACGATGCGGGATTTCCTTAATACGTGGTTTTCTGACAAATTTTGACCAAAGAAAATTCTCCTATGGCTTCTTTTTTCAGGCTACACGTTTAGACGTACAGGCCACACCAAATCTTTTTAAGTTGCAACGTGTTGTTTAGTAGATACAAGCTAATTTTGTACGATGCGTTATTTCTTCTCCTAAAGTTTTTCCAATACATAAGTATTTGTCTTTACTCTGCAACACTGTATTTCCTAATAACGTGGTATTCTTAAATATTCTTTCGAGAAAAAACTCTCCTTTGCGTTCCCCTTTGAGGCTACACGCTTACACATACACGCAACACCAAAGCTTTTAAGTTACAACGTGTTGTTTAGGAGATACAAGGTAATTTCTTACTATGCGTTATTTCTTCTCGTAAAGTTTTTCCAAGACGTAAGTATTTGTCTTTACTCTGCAACACTGTATTTCCTAATATCGTGGTATTCTTACATATTCTTTCGAGAAAAAAACTCTCCTTTGCGTTCTCTTTTGAGGCTACACGCTTAGACATACACGCAACACCAAAGCTTTTCGAGTTACAACGTGTTGTTTAGGATAAACAAGATAATTTCGCATGATGCGGGATTTCCTTAAAACGTGGTTTTCTGACAAATTTTGACGAAAGAAAATACTCCTGTGGGTTCTCTTTTGAGGCTACACATTTAGACGTACACGCCACACCAAATCTTTTCGAGTTACAACGTGTTGTTTAGGAGAAACAAGCTAATTTTTTTACGATGCGTTATTTCTTCTCATAAAGTTTAAGTGTTTCCATTACGTACATATTTTCCTTTACTCTGCAACACTGTATTTCCTTATAACGTGGTATTCTTGCATATTCTTTCGAGAGAAAACTCTCCTGTGCGTTCTCCTTTGAGGCTACATGCTTAGACATTCACGCAACACCAGATCTTTTCGAGTTACAACGTGTTGTTTAGGAGATACAAGCTAATTTTTTTACGATGCGTTATTTCTTCTCATAAAGTTTAAGTGTTTCCATTACGTACATATTTGCCTTTACTCTGCAACACTGTATTTCCTTATAACGTGGTATTCTTGCATATTCTTTCGAGAGAAAACTCTCCTGTGCGTTCCCCTTTGAGGCTACATGCTTAGACATACACGCAACACCAAAGCTTTTCGAGTTACAACGTGTTTTTTAGGAAAAACAAGATAATTTCACACGATGCGGGATTTCCTTAAAACGTGGTTTTCTGACAAATTTTGACGAAAGAAAATTATCCTGTGGGTTCTCTTTTTAGGCTACACGTTTAGACGTACATACCACACCAAATCTTTTCGAGTTATAACGTGTTGTTTAGGAGATAGAAACTAATTTTGTAAGATGCCTTATTTCTTCTCGTAAAGTTTAAGTTTTTCCAATAAGTACATATTTGTCTTTACTCTGCAACACTGTATTTCCTTATAACGTGGTATTCTTACATATTCTTTCGAGAGAAAACTCTCCTGTGCGTTCTCTTTTGAGGCTATACGCTTTGACATACACGCAACACCAAAGTTTTTCGAGTTAAAATGTGTTGTTTAGGAAAGACAAGATAATTTAGCATGATGCGGGATTTCCTTAAAACGTGGTTTTCTGACAAATTTTGACGAAAGAAAATACTCCTGTGGGTTCTCTTTTGAGGCTACACATTTAGACGTGCCCGAGACACTAAATCTTGTCGAGTTACAAAGTGTTGTTTAGGAGATACAAGCTAATTTTTTTACGATGCATTATTTCTTCTCATAAAGTTTAAGTGTTTCCATTATGTAAAAATTTGGCTTTACTCTGCAACACTGTATTTCCTTATAACGAGGTATTCTTGCATATTCTTTTGAGAGAAAACTCTCCTGTGCGGTCTCCTTTGAGGCTACATGCTTAGACATACACTCAACTCCAAAGCTTTTCGAATTACAACATGTTGTTTAGGAAAAACAACATAATTTCGCACGATGCGGGATTTCCTTAAAACGTGGTTTTCTGACAAATTTTGACCAAATAAAACTCTCCTGTGTGTACTCTTTTGAGGCTACACGTTTAGACGTACACGCCACACCAAATCTTTTCGAGTTACAACCTGTTGTTTAGGAGATACAAGCTAATTTTTTACGATGCGTTATTTCTTCTCGTAAAGTGTTTCCAATAAGTACGTATTTGTCTTTACTCTGCAACACGGTATTTCCTTAATACATGGTATTCTTACATATTCTTTCGAGAGAAAACTCTCCTGTGCGTTCTCTTTTGTGGATACACGCTTAAACATTCACGCAACACCAAAGCTTTTCGAGTTTCAATGTGTTGTTTATGAAGAACAAGATAATTTCTCACGATGCGGGATTTCCTTAAAACGTGGTTTTCTGACAAATTTCGACGAACGAAAATTGTCCTGTGGTTCTCTTTTGAGGCTACACCTTTAGACGTACACGCCACATCAAATCTTTTCGAGTTACAACGTGTTGTTTAGGAGATACAAGCTAATTTTGTACGATGCTTTATTTCATCTCGTAAAGTTTAAGGGTTTCCAATACGTAATTATTTGTCTTTATTCTGCAACACTGTACTTCCTTATAACGTGGTATTCTCACATATTCTTTCGAGAGAAAACTTTCGTGTGTGTTCTCTTTTGAGGCTACACGCTTAGACATACACGCATCACCAAAGATTTTCGAGTTACTATGTGTTGTTTAGGAAAACAAGATAATTTCGCAAGATGCGGGATTTCCTTAAAACGTGGTTTTCTGACAAATTTTGACGAAATAAAACTCTCCTGTGGGTACTCTTTTGAGGCTACACGTTTAGACGTGCACCCCACACCAAATCTTTTCGAGTTACAACGAGTTGTTTAGGACTTACAAGCTAATTTTGCCAGATGCGTTATTTCTCTCATAAAGTGTTTCCAATACGTACGTATTTGTCTTTACTCTGCAACACTGTATTTCCTTATAACGTGGTATCCTTACATATTCTTTCGAGAGAAAACTCTCCTGTGCGTTCTCTTTTGAGGCTACACCCTTAGACATACACGCAACACCAAAGCTTTCGAGTTACAACGTGTTGTTTAGGAAAAACAAGATAATTTCGCAAGATGCGGGATTTCCTTAAAACGTGGTTTTCTGACAAATTTTGACGAAAGAAAATTATCCTGTGGGTTCTCTTTTGAGGCTACAAGTTTAGACGTACACACCACACCAAATCTTTTCAAGTTATAACGTGTTGTTTAGGAGATACAAACTAATTTTGTAAGATGCCTTATTTCTTCTCGTAAATTTTAAGTTTTTCCAATAAGTACGTATTTGTCTTTACTCTGCAACACTGTATTTCCTTATAACGTGGTATTCTTACATATTCTTTCGAGAGAAAACTCTCCTGGGCATTCTCCTTTGAGGTTACAGGCTTAGACATACACGCAACACCAAAGCTTTTCGAGTTAAAACGTTTTGTTTAGGAAAAACAAGATAATTTCGCATGATGCGGAATTTCCTTAATACGTGGTTTTCTGACAAATTTTGACCAAAGAAAATTCTCCTATGGGTTCTCTTTTGAGGCTACACGTTTAGACGTACAGGCCACACCAAATCTTTTTAAGTTACAACGTGTTGTTTAGGAGATACAAGCTAATTTTGTACGATGCGTTATTTCTTCTCTTAAGTTTAAGTTTTTCCAATAAGTACGTATTTGTCTTTACTCTGCACCACTGTATTTCCTTATAACGTTGTATTCTTACATATTCTTTCGAAAGAAAACTCTCCTGTGCGTTCTCTTTCGAGGCTACACGCTTAGACATACACGCAACACCAAAACTTTTCGAGTTAAAACGTTTTGTTTAAGAAAAACAAGATAATTTCGCAGAATGCGGGATTTCCTTAAAACGTAGTTTTCTGACAAATTTTGACGAAAGAAAATTTTCCTGTGGGTTCTCTTTTGAGGCTACACGTTTAGACATACACACCACACCAAATCTTTTCGAGTTATAATGTGTTGTTTAGGAGATACAAACTAATTTTTTAAGATGCCTTATTTCTTCTCGTAAGGTTTAAGTTTTTCCAATAAGTACGTATTTGTCTTTACTCTGCAACACTGTATTTCCTTATAACGTGGTATCCTTACATATTCTTTCGAGAGAAAACTCTCCTGTGTGTTCTCTTTTGAGGCTACACGCTTAGACATACACGCAACACCAAAGCTTTTGAGTTACAACGTGCTGTTTAGGAAAAACAAGATAATTTCGCAAGATGCGGGATTTCCTTAAAACGTGGTTTTCTGACAAATTTTGACGAAAGAAAATTATCCTGTGGGTTCTCTTTTGAGGCTACAAGTTTAGACGTACACACCACACCAAATCTTTTCAAGTTATAACGTGTTGTTTAGGAGATACAAACTAATTTTCTAAGATGCCTTATTTCTTCTCGTAAAGTTTAAGTTTTTCCAATAAGTACGTATTTGTCTTTACTCTGCAACACTGTATTTCCTTATAACGTGGTATTCTTACATATTCTTTCGAGAGAAAACTCTCCTGGGCATTCTCCTTTGAGGTTACAGGCTTAGACATACACGCAACACCAAAGCTTTTCGAGTTAAAACGTTTTGTTTAGGAAAAACAAGATAATTTTGCACGATGCGGAATTTCCTTAATACGTGGTTTTCTAACAAATTTTGACCAAAGAAAATTCTCCTATGGGTTCTCTTTTGAGGCTACACGTTTAGACGTACAGGCCACACCAAATCTTTTTAAGTTACAACGTGTTGTTTAGGAGATACAAGCTAATTTTGTACGATGCGTTATTTCTTCTCTTAAGTTTAAGTTTTTCCAATAAGTACGTATTTGTCTTTACTCTGCACCACTGTATTTCCTTATAACGTTGTATTCTTACATATTCTTTCGAGAGAAAACTCTCCTGTGCGTTCTCTTTTGAGGCTACACGCTTAGACATACACGCAACACCAAAGCTTTTCGAGTTAAAACGTTTTGTTTAAGAAAAACAAGATAATTTCGCAGAATGCGGGATTTCCTTAAAACGTGGTTTTCTGACAAATTTTGACGAAAGAAAATTTTCCTGTGGGTTCTCTTTTGAGGCTACACGTTTAGACATACACACCACACCAAATCTTTTCGAGTTATAATGTGTTGTTTAGGAGATACAAACTAATTTTTTAAGATGCCTTATTTCTTCTCGTAAGGTTTAAGTTTTTCCAATAAGTACGTATATGTCTTTACTGTGCAACACTGTATTTCCTTATAACGTGGTATTCTTACATATTCTTTCGAGAGAAAACTCTCCTGTGCGTTCTCTTTTGAGGCTACACGCTTACACATACACGCAACACCAAAGCTTTTCGAGTTAAAACGTTTGGTTTAGAAAAAAACAAGATAATTTCGCACTATGCGGGATTTCCTTAATACGTGGTTTTCTGACAAATTTTGACCAAAGAAAATTCTCCTATGGCTTCTTTTTTCAGGCTACACGTTTAGACGTACAGGCCACACCAAATCTTTTTAAGTTGCAACGTGTTGTTTAGTAGATACAAGCTAATTTTGTACGATGCGTTATTTCTTCTCGTAAAGTTTTTCCAATACATAAGTATTTTTCTTTACTCTGCAACACTGTATTTCTTAATAACGTGGTATTCTTACATATTCCTTCGAGAAAAAACTCTCCTTTGCGTTCTCCTTTGAGGCTACACGCTTACACATACACGCAACACCAAAGCTTTTCGAGTTACAACGTGTTGTTTAGGAGATACAAGCTAATTTCTTACGATGCGTTATTTCTTCTCGTAAAGTTTTTCCAAGACGTAAGTATTTGTCTTTACTCTGCAACACTGTATTTCCTAATAACGTGGTATTCTTACACATTCTTTCGAGAAAAAACTCTCCTTTGCGTTCTCTTTTGAGGCGACATGCTTAGACATACACGCAACACCAAAGCTTTTCGAGTTACAACGTGTTGTTTAGGAAAAACAAGATAATTTCGCACGATGCGGGATTTCCTTAAAACGTGGTTTTCTGACAAATTTTGACGAAAGAAAATACTCCTGTGGGTTCTCTTTTGAGGCTACACATTTAGACGTACATGCCACACCAAATCATTTCGAGTTACAACGTGTTGTTTAGGAGAAACAAGCTAATTTTTTACGATGCGTTATTTCTTCTCATAAAGTTTTAGTGTTTCCATTACGTACATATTTGCCTTTACTCTGCAACACTGTATTTCCTTATAACGTGGTATTCTTGCATATTCTTTCGAGAGAAAACTCTCCTGTGCGTTCTCCTTTGAGGCTACATGCTTAGACATTCACGCAACACCAAAGCTTTTCAATTTACAACGTGTTGTTTAGGAAAAACAAGATAATTTCGCAAGATGCGGGATTTCCTTAAAATGTGGTTTTCTGACAAATTTTGACGAAATAAAACTCTCCTGTGGGTACTCTTTTGAGGCTACACGTTTAGACGTGCACCCCACACGAAATCTTTTCGAGTTACAACGAGTTGTTTAGGACATACAAGCCAATTTTGCCAGATGCGTTATTTCTCTCATAAAGTGTTTCCAATACGTACGTATTTGTCTTTACTCTGCAACACTGTATTTCCTTATAACGTGGTATCCTTACATATTCTTTCGAGAGAAAACTCTCCTGTGCGTTCTCTTTTGAGGCTACACGCTTAGACATACACGCAACACCAAAGCTTTCGAGTTACAACGTGTTGTTTAGGAAAAACAAGATAATTTCGCAAGATGCGGGATTTCCTTAAAACGTGGTTTTCTGGCAAATTTTGACGAAAGAAAATTATCCTGTGGGTTCTCTTTTGAGGCTACAAGTTTAGACGTACACACCACACCAAATCTTTTCAAGTTATAACGTGTTGTTTAGGAGATACAAACTAATTTTGTAAGATGCCTTATTTCTTCTCGTAAAGTTTAAGTTTTTCCAATAAGTACGTATTTGTCTTTACTCTGCAACACTCTATTTCCTTTAACGTGGTATTCTTACATATTCTTTCGAGAGAAAACTCTCCTGGGCATTCTCCTTTGAGGTTACAGGCTTAGACATACACGCAACACCAAAGCTTTTCGAGTTAAAACGTTTTGTTTAGGAAAAACAAGATAATTTCGCACGATACGGAATTTCCTTAATACGTGTTTTTCTGACAAATTTTGACCAAAGAAAATTCTCCTATGGGTTCTCTTTTGAGGCTACACGTTTAGACGTACAGGCCACACCAAATCTTTTTAAGTTACAACGTGTTGTTTAGGAGATACAAGCTAATTTTTTACGATGCATTATTTCTTCTCGTAAAGTTTAAGTTTTTCCAATAAGTACGTATTTGTCTTTACTCTGCAACACTGTATTTCCTTATAACGTGGTATTCTTACATATTCTTTCGAGAGAAAACTCTCCTGAGCGTTCTCTTTTGAGGCTACACGCTTAGACATACACGCAACACCAAAGCATTTCGAGTTAAAACGTTTTGTTTAGGAAAAACAAGATAATTTCGCACGATGCGGGATTTCCTTAATACGTGGTTTTCTGACAAATTTTGACCAAAGAAATTTCTCCTATGGCTTCTTTTTTCAGGCTACACGTTTAGACGTACAGGCCACACCAAATCTTTTTAAGTTGCAACGTGTTGTTTAGTAGATACAAGCTAATTTTGTACGATGCGTTATTTCTTCTCGTAAAGTTTTTCCAATACATAAGTATTTGTCTTTACTCTGCAACACTGAATTTCCTAATAACGTGGTATTCTTACATATTCTTTCGAGAAAAAACTCTCCTTTGCGTTCTCCTTTGAGGCTACACGCTTACACATACACGCAACACCAAAGCTTTTCGAGTTACAACGTGTTGTTTAGGAGATACAAGCTAATTTCTTACGATGCATTATTTCTTCTCGTAAAGTTTTTCCAAGACGTAAGTATTTGTCTTTACTTTGCAACACTGTATTTCTTAATAACGTGGTATTCTTACATATTCTTTCGAGAAAAAACTCTCCTTTGCGTTCTCTTTTGAGGCTACACGCTTAGACATACACGCAACACCAAAGCTTTTCGACTTACAACGTGTTGTTTAGGAAAAACAAGATAATTTCTCATGATGCGGGATTTCCTTAAAACGTGGTTTTCTGACAAATTTTGACGAAAGAAAATACTCCTGTGGGTTCTCTTTTGAGGCTACACATTTAGACGTACACGCCACACCAAATCTTTTCGAGTTACAACGTGTTGTTTAGGAGAAACAAGCTAATTTTATTACGATGCGTTATTTCTTCTCATAAAGTTTAAGTGTTTCCATTACGTACATATTTGCCTTTACTCTGCAACACTGTATTTCCTTATAACGTGGTATTCTTGCATATTCTTTCGAGAGAAAACTCTCCTGTGCGTTCTCCTTTGAGGCTACATGCTTAGACATTCACGCAACACCAGATCTTTTCGAGTTGCAACGTGTTGTTTAGGAGATACAAGCTAACTTTTTTACGATGCGTTATTTCTTCTCATAAAGTTTAAGTGTTTCCATTACGTACATATTTGCCTTTACTCTGCAACACTGTATTTCCTTATAACGTGGTATTCTTGCATATTCTTTCGAGAGAAAACTCTCCTGTGCGTTCCCCTTTGAGGCTACATGCTTAGACATACACGCAACACCAAAGCTTTTCGAGTTACAACGTGTTTTTTAGGAAAAACAAGATAATTTCACACGATGCGGGATTTCCTTAAAACGTGGTTTTCTGACAAATTTTGACGAAAGAAAATTATCCTGTGGGTTCTCTTTTTAGGCTACACGTTTAGACGTACATACCACACCAAATCTTTTCGAGTTATAACGTGTTGTTTAGGAGATAGAAACTAATTTTGTAAGATGCCTTATTTCTTCTCGTAAAGTTTAAGTTTTTCCAATAAGTACGTATTTGTCTTTACTCTGCAACACTGTATTTCCTTATAACGTGGTATTCTTACATATTCTTTCGAGAGAAAACTCTCCTGTGCGTTCTCTTTTGAGGCTATACGCTTTGACATACACGCAACACCAAAGTTTTTCGAGTTACAATGTGTTGTTTAGGAAAAACAAGATAATTTAGCATGATGCGGGATTTCCTTAAAACGTGGTTTTCTGACAAATTTTGACGAAAGAAAATACTCCTGTGGGTTCTCTTTTGAGGCTACACATTTAGACGTGCCCGAGACACTAAATCTTGTCGAGTTACAACGTGTTGTTTAGGAGATACAAGCTAATTTTTTTACGATGCATTATTTCTTCTCATAAAGTTTAAGTGTTTCCATTATGTAAAAATTTGGCTTTACTCTGCAACACTGTATTTCCTTATAACGAGGTATTCTTGCATATTCTTTTGAGAGAAAACTCTCCTGTGCGGTCTCCTTTGAGGCTACATGCTTAGACATACACTCAACTCCAAAGCTTTTCGAATCACAACATGTTGTTTAGGAAAAACAACATAATTTCGCACGATGCGGGATTTCCTTAAAACGTGGTTTTCTGACAAATTTTGACCAAATAAAACTCTCCTGTGTGTACTCTTTTGAGGCTACACGTTTAGACGTACACGCCACACCAAATCTTTTCGAGTTACAACCTGTTGTTTAGGAGATACAAGCTAATTTTTTACGATGCGTTATTTCTTCTCGTAAAGTGTTTCCAATAAGTACGTATTTGTCTTTACTCTGCAACACGGTATTTCCTTAATACATGGTATTCTTACATATTCTTTCGAGAGAAAACTCTCCTGTGCGTTCTCTTTTGTGGGTACACGCTTAAACATACACGCAACACCAAAGCTTTTCGAGTTTCAATGTGTTGTTTATGAAGAACAAGATAATTTCTCACGATGCGGGATTTCCTTAAAACGTGGTTTTCTGACAAATTTTGACGAACGAAAATTGTCCTGTGGTTCTCTTTTGAGGCTACACGTTTAGACGTACACGCCACACCAAATCTTTTCGAGTTACAACGTGTTGTTTAGGAGATACAAGCTAATTTTGTACGATGCTTTATTTCATCTCGTAAAGTTTAAGGGTTTCCAATACGTAATTATTTGTCTTTATTCTGCAACACTGTACTTCCTTATAACGTGGTATTCTCACATATTCTTTCGAGAGAAAACTTTCGTGTGTGTTCTCTTTTGAGGCTACACGCTTAGACATACACGCATCACCAAAGATTTTCGAGTTACTATGTGTTGTTTAGGAAAACAAGATAATTTCGCAAGATGCGGGATTTCCTTAAAACGTGGTTTTCTGACAAATTTTGACGAAATAAAACTCTCCTGTGGGTACTCTTTTGAGGCTACACGTTTAGACGTGCACCCCACACCAAATCTTTTCGAGTTACAACGAGTTGTTTAGGACTTACAAGCTAATTTTGCCAGATGCGTTATTTCTCTCATAAAGTGTTTCCAATACGTACGTATTTGTCTTTACTCTGCAACACTGTATTTCCTTATAACGTGGTATCCTTACATATTCTTTCGAGAGAAAACTCTCCTGTGCGTTCTCTTTTGAGGCTACACCCTTAGACATACACGCAACACCAAAGCTTTCGAGTTACAACGTGTTGTTTAGGAAAAACAAGATAATTTCGCAAGATGCGGGATTTCCTTAAAACGTGGTTTTCTGACAAATTTTGACGAAAGAAAATTATCCTGTGGGTTCTCTTTTGAGGCTACAAGTTTAGACGTACACACCACACCAAATCTTTTCAAGTTATAACGTGTTGTTTAGGAGATACAAACTAATTTTGTAAGATGCCTTATTTCTTCTCGTAAATTTTAAGTTTTTCCAATAAGTACGTATTTGTCTTTACTCTGCAACACTGTATTTCCTTATAACGTGGTATTCTTACATATTCTTTCGAGAGAAAACTCTCCTGGGCATTCTCCTTTGAGGTTACAGGCTTAGACATACACGCAACACCAAAGCTTTTCGAGTTAAAACGTTTTGTTTAGGAAAAACAAGATAATTTCGCATGATGCGGAATTTCCTTAATACGTGGTTTTCTGACAAATTTTGACCAAAGAAAATTCTCCTATGGGTTCTCTTTTGAGGCTACACGTTTAGACGTACAGGCCACACCAAATCTTTTTAAGTTACAACGTGTTGTTTAGGAGATACAAGCTAATTTTGTACGATGCGTTATTTCTTCTCTTAAGTTTAAGTTTTTCCAATAAGTACGTATTTGTCTTTACTCTGCACCACTGTATTTCCTTATAACGTTGTATTCTTACATATTCTTTCGAAAGAAAACTCTCCTGTGCGTTCTCTTTCGAGGCTACACGCTTAGACATACACGCAACACCAAAACTTTTCGAGTTAAAACGTTTTGTTTAAGAAAAACAAGATAATTTCGCAGAATGCGGGATTTCCTTAAAACGTAGTTTTCTGACAAATTTTGACGAAAGAAAATTTTCCTGTGGGTTCTCTTTTGAGGCTACACGTTTAGACATACACACCACACCAAATCTTTTCGAGTTATAATGTGTTGTTTAGGAGATACAAACTAATTTTTTAAGATGCCTTATTTCTTCTCGTAAGGTTTAAGTTTTTCCAATAAGTACGTATTTGTCTTTACTCTGCAACACTGTATTTCCTTATAACGTGGTATCCTTACATATTCTTTCGAGAGAAAACTCTCCTGTGTGTTCTCTTTTGAGGCTACACGCTTAGACATACACGCAACACCAAAGCTTTTGAGTTACAACGTGCTGTTTAGGAAAAACAAGATAATTTCGCAAGATGCGGGATTTCCTTAAAACGTGGTTTTCTGACAAATTTTGACGAAAGAAAATTATCCTGTGGGTTCTCTTTTGAGGCTACAAGTTTAGACGTACACACCACACCAAATCTTTTCAAGTTATAACGTGTTGTTTAGGAGATACAAACTAATTTTCTAAGATGCCTTATTTCTTCTCGTAAAGTTTAAGTTTTTCCAATAAGTACGTATTTGTCTTTACTCTGCAACACTGTATTTCCTTATAACGTGGTATTCTTACATATTCTTTCGAGAGAAAACTCTCCTGGGCATTCTCCTTTGAGGTTACAGGCTTAGACATACACGCAACACCAAAGCTTTTCGAGTTAAAACGTTTTGTTTAGGAAAAACAAGATAATTTTGCACGATGCGGAATTTCCTTAATACGTGGTTTTCTAACAAATTTTGACCAAAGAAAATTCTCCTATGGGTTCTCTTTTGAGGCTACACGTTTAGACGTACAGGCCACACCAAATCTTTTTAAGTTACAACGTGTTGTTTAGGAGATACAAGCTAATTTTGTACGATGCGTTATTTCTTCTCTTAAGTTTAAGTTTTTCCAATAAGTACGTATTTGTCTTTACTCTGCACCACTGTATTTCCTTATAACGTTGTATTCTTACATATTCTTTCGAGAGAAAACTCTCCTGTGCGTTCTCTTTTGAGGCTACACGCTTAGACATACACGCAACACCAAAGCTTTTCGAGTTAAAACGTTTTGTTTAAGAAAAACAAGATAATTTCGCAGAATGCGGGATTTCCTTAAAACGTGGTTTTCTGACAAATTTTGACGAAAGAAAATTTTCCTGTGGGTTCTCTTTTGAGGCTACACGTTTAGACATACACACCACACCAAATCTTTTCGAGTTATAATGTGTTGTTTAGGAGATACAAACTAATTTTTTAAGATGCCTTATTTCTTCTCGTAAGGTTTAAGTTTTTCCAATAAGTACGTATATGTCTTTACTGTGCAACACTGTATTTCCTTATAACGTGGTATTCTTACATATTCTTTCGAGAGAAAACTCTCCTGTGCGTTCTCTTTTGAGGCTACACGCTTACACATACACGCAACACCAAAGCTTTTCGAGTTAAAACGTTTGGTTTAGAAAAAAACAAGATAATTTCGCACTATGCGGGATTTCCTTAATACGTGGTTTTCTGACAAATTTTGACCAAAGAAAATTCTCCTATGGCTTCTTTTTTCAGGCTACACGTTTAGACGTACAGGCCACACCAAATCTTTTTAAGTTGCAACGTGTTGTTTAGTAGATACAAGCTAATTTTGTACGATGCGTTATTTCTTCTCGTAAAGTTTTTCCAATACATAAGTATTTTTCTTTACTCTGCAACACTGTATTTCTTAATAACGTGGTATTCTTACATATTCCTTCGAGAAAAAACTCTCCTTTGCGTTCTCCTTTGAGGCTACACGCTTACACATACACGCAACACCAAAGCTTTTCGAGTTACAACGTGTTGTTTAGGAGATACAAGCTAATTTCTTACGATGCGTTATTTCTTCTCGTAAAGTTTTTCCAAGACGTAAGTATTTGTCTTTACTCTGCAACACTGTATTTCCTAATAACGTGGTATTCTTACACATTCTTTCGAGAAAAAACTCTCCTTTGCGTTCTCTTTTGAGGCGACATGCTTAGACATACACGCAACACCAAAGCTTTTCGAGTTACAACGTGTTGTTTAGGAAAAACAAGATAATTTCGCACGATGCGGGATTTCCTTAAAACGTGGTTTTCTGACAAATTTTGACGAAAGAAAATACTCCTGTGGGTTCTCTTTTGAGGCTACACATTTAGACGTACATGCCACACCAAATCATTTCGAGTTACAACGTGTTGTTTAGGAGAAACAAGCTAATTTTTTACGATGCGTTATTTCTTCTCATAAAGTTTTAGTGTTTCCATTACGTACATATTTGCCTTTACTCTGCAACACTGTATTTCCTTATAACGTGGTATTCTTGCATATTCTTTCGAGAGAAAACTCTCCTGTGCGTTCTCCTTTGAGGCTACATGCTTAGACATTCACGCAACACCAAAGCTTTTCAATTTACAACGTGTTGTTTAGGAAAAACAAGATAATTTCGCAAGATGCGGGATTTCCTTAAAATGTGGTTTTCTGACAAATTTTGACGAAATAAAACTCTCCTGTGGGTACTCTTTTGAGGCTACACGTTTAGACGTGCACCCCACACGAAATCTTTTCGAGTTACAACGAGTTGTTTAGGACATACAAGCCAATTTTGCCAGATGCGTTATTTCTCTCATAAAGTGTTTCCAATACGTACGTATTTGTCTTTACTCTGCAACACTGTATTTCCTTATAACGTGGTATCCTTACATATTCTTTCGAGAGAAAACTCTCCTGTGCGTTCTCTTTTGAGGCTACACGCTTAGACATACACGCAACACCAAAGCTTTCGAGTTACAACGTGTTGTTTAGGAAAAACAAGATAATTTCGCAAGATGCGGGATTTCCTTAAAACGTGGTTTTCTGGCAAATTTTGACGAAAGAAAATTATCCTGTGGGTTCTCTTTTGAGGCTACAAGTTTAGACGTACACACCACACCAAATCTTTTCAAGTTATAACGTGTTGTTTAGGAGATACAAACTAATTTTGTAAGATGCCTTATTTCTTCTCGTAAAGTTTAAGTTTTTCCAATAAGTACGTATTTGTCTTTACTCTGCAACACTCTATTTCCTTTAACGTGGTATTCTTACATATTCTTTCGAGAGAAAACTCTCCTGGGCATTCTCCTTTGAGGTTACAGGCTTAGACATACACGCAACACCAAAGCTTTTCGAGTTAAAACGTTTTGTTTAGGAAAAACAAGATAATTTCGCACGATACGGAATTTCCTTAATACGTGTTTTTCTGACAAATTTTGACCAAAGAAAATTCTCCTATGGGTTCTCTTTTGAGGCTACACGTTTAGACGTACAGGCCACACCAAATCTTTTTAAGTTACAACGTGTTGTTTAGGAGATACAAGCTAATTTTTTACGATGCATTATTTCTTCTCGTAAAGTTTAAGTTTTTCCAATAAGTACGTATTTGTCTTTACTCTGCAACACTGTATTTCCTTATAACGTGGTATTCTTACATATTCTTTCGAGAGAAAACTCTCCTGAGCGTTCTCTTTTGAGGCTACACGCTTAGACATACACGCAACACCAAAGCATTTCGAGTTAAAACGTTTTGTTTAGGAAAAACAAGATAATTTCGCACGATGCGGGATTTCCTTAATACGTGGTTTTCTGACAAATTTTGACCAAAGAAATTTCTCCTATGGCTTCTTTTTTCAGGCTACACGTTTAGACGTACAGGCCACACCAAATCTTTTTAAGTTGCAACGTGTTGTTTAGTAGATACAAGCTAATTTTGTACGATGCGTTATTTCTTCTCGTAAAGTTTTTCCAATACATAAGTATTTGTCTTTACTCTGCAACACTGAATTTCCTAATAACGTGGTATTCTTACATATTCTTTCGAGAAAAAACTCTCCTTTGCGTTCTCCTTTGAGGCTACACGCTTACACATACACGCAACACCAAAGCTTTTCGAGTTACAACGTGTTGTTTAGGAGATACAAGCTAATTTCTTACGATGCATTATTTCTTCTCGTAAAGTTTTTCCAAGACGTAAGTATTTGTCTTTACTTTGCAACACTGTATTTCTTAATAACGTGGTATTCTTACATATTCTTTCGAGAAAAAACTCTCCTTTGCGTTCTCTTTTGAGGCTACACGCTTAGACATACACGCAACACCAAAGCTTTTCGACTTACAACGTGTTGTTTAGGAAAAACAAGATAATTTCTCATGATGCGGGATTTCCTTAAAACGTGGTTTTCTGACAAATTTTGACGAAAGAAAATACTCCTGTGGGTTCTCTTTTGAGGCTACACATTTAGACGTACACGCCACACCAAATCTTTTCGAGTTACAACGTGTTGTTTAGGAGAAACAAGCTAATTTTATTACGATGCGTTATTTCTTCTCATAAAGTTTAAGTGTTTCCATTACGTACATATTTGCCTTTACTCTGCAACACTGTATTTCCTTATAACGTGGTATTCTTGCATATTCTTTCGAGAGAAAACTCTCCTGTGCGTTCTCCTTTGAGGCTACATGCTTAGACATTCACGCAACACCAGATCTTTTCGAGTTGCAACGTGTTGTTTAGGAGATACAAGCTAACTTTTTTACGATGCGTTATTTCTTCTCATAAAGTTTAAGTGTTTCCATTACGTACATATTTGCCTTTACTCTGCAACACTGTATTTCCTTATAACGTGGTATTCTTGCATATTCTTTCGAGAGAAAACTCTCCTGTGCGTTCCCCTTTGAGGCTACATGCTTAGACATACACGCAACACCAAAGCTTTTCGAGTTACAACGTGTTTTTTAGGAAAAACAAGATAATTTCACACGATGCGGGATTTCCTTAAAACGTGGTTTTCTGACAAATTTTGACGAAAGAAAATTATCCTGTGGGTTCTCTTTTTAGGCTACACGTTTAGACGTACATACCACACCAAATCTTTTCGAGTTATAACGTGTTGTTTAGGAGATAGAAACTAATTTTGTAAGATGCCTTATTTCTTCTCGTAAAGTTTAAGTTTTTCCAATAAGTACGTATTTGTCTTTACTCTGCAACACTGTATTTCCTTATAACGTGGTATTCTTACATATTCTTTCGAGAGAAAACTCTCCTGTGCGTTCTCTTTTGAGGCTATACGCTTTGACATACACGCAACACCAAAGTTTTTCGAGTTACAATGTGTTGTTTAGGAAAAACAAGATAATTTAGCATGATGCGGGATTTCCTTAAAACGTGGTTTTCTGACAAATTTTGACGAAAGAAAATACTCCTGTGGGTTCTCTTTTGAGGCTACACATTTAGACGTGCCCGAGACACTAAATCTTGTCGAGTTACAACGTGTTGTTTAGGAGATACAAGCTAATTTTTTTACGATGCATTATTTCTTCTCATAAAGTTTAAGTGTTTCCATTATGTAAAAATTTGGCTTTACTCTGCAACACTGTATTTCCTTATAACGAGGTATTCTTGCATATTCTTTTGAGAGAAAACTCTCCTGTGCGGTCTCCTTTGAGGCTACATGCTTAGACATACACTCAACTCCAAAGCTTTTCGAATCACAACATGTTGTTTAGGAAAAACAACATAATTTCGCACGATGCGGGATTTCCTTAAAACGTGGTTTTCTGACAAATTTTGACCAAATAAAACTCTCCTGTGTGTACTCTTTTGAGGCTACACGTTTAGACGTACACGCCACACCAAATCTTTTCGAGTTACAACCTGTTGTTTAGGAGATACAAGCTAATTTTTTACGATGCGTTATTTCTTCTCGTAAAGTGTTTCCAATAAGTACGTATTTGTCTTTACTCTGCAACACGGTATTTCCTTAATACATGGTATTCTTACATATTCTTTCGAGAGAAAACTCTCCTGTGCGTTCTCTTTTGTGGGTACACGCTTAAACATACACGCAACACCAAAGCTTTTCGAGTTTCAATGTGTTGTTTATGAAGAACAAGATAATTTCTCACGATGCGGGATTTCCTTAAAACGTGGTTTTCTGACAAATTTTGACGAACGAAAATTGTCCTGTGGTTCTCTTTTGAGGCTACACGTTTAGACGTACACGCCACACCAAATCTTTTCGAGTTACAACGTGTTGTTTAGGAGATACAAGCTAATTTTGTACGATGCTTTATTTCATCTCGTAAAGTTTAAGGGTTTCCAATACGTAATTATTTGTCTTTATTCTGCAACACTGTACTTCCTTATAACGTGGTATTCTCACATATTCTTTCGAGAGAAAACTCTCCTGTGTGTTCTCTTTTGAGGCTACACGCTTAGACATACACGCATCTCCAAAGATTTTCGAGTTACTACGTGTTGTTTAGGAAAACAAGATAATTTCGCAAGATGCGGGATTTCCTTAAAACGTGGTTTTCTGACAAATTTTGACGAAATAAAACTCTCCTATGGGTACTCTTTTGAGGCTACACGTTTAGACGTGCACCCCACACCAAATCTTTTCGAGTTACAACGAGTTGTTTAGGACATACAAGCTAATTTTGCCAGATGCGTTATTTCTCTCATAAAGTGTTTCCAATACGTATGTATTTGTCTTTACTCTGCAACACTGTATTTCCTTATAATGTGGTATCCTTACATATTCTTTCGAGAGAAAACTCTCCTGTGCGTTCTCTTTTGAGGCTACACGCTTAGAAATACACGCAACACCAAAGCTTTCGAGTTACAACGTGTTGTTTAGGAAAAACAAGATAATTTCGCAAGATGCGGGATTTCCTTAAAACGTGGTTTTCTGACAAATTTTGACGAAAGAAAATTATCCTGTGGGTTCTCTTTTGAGGCTACAAGTTTAGACGTACACACCACACCAAATCTATTCAAGTTATAACGTGTTGTTTAGGAGATAGAAACTAATTTTGTAAGATGCCTTATTTCTTCTCTTAAGTTTAAGTTTTTCCAATAAGTAAGTATTTGTCTTTACTCTGCAACACTGTATTTCCTTATAAAGTGGTATTCTTACATATTCTTTCGAGAGAAAACTCTCCTGGGCATTCTCCTTTGAGGTTACAGGCTTAGACATACACGCAACACCAAAGCTTTTCGAGTTAAAACGTTTTGTTTAGGAAAAACAAGATAATTTCGCACGATGCGGAATTTCCTTAATACGTGGTTTTCTGACAAATTTTGACCAAAGAAAATTCTCCTATGGGTTCTCTTTTGATGCTACACGTTTAGACGTACAGGCCACACCAAATCTTTTTAAGTTACAACGTGTTGTTTAGGAGATACAAGCTAATTTTGTACGATGCGTTATTTTTTCTCTTAAGTTTAAGTTTTTCCAATAAGTAAGTATTTCTCTTTACTCTACAACACTGTATTTCCTTATAACGTGGTATTCTTACATATTCTTTCGAGAGAAAACTCTCCTGTGCGTTCTCTTTTGAGGCTACACGCTTAGACATACATGCAACACCAAAGCTTTTCGAGTTTAAATGTTTTGTTTAAGAAAAATAAGATAATTTCGCAGAATGCGGGATTTCTTTAAAACGTGGTTTTCTGACAAATTTTGACGAAAGAAAATTTTCCTGTGGGTTCTCTTTTGAGGCTACTCGCTTAGACATACATACCACACCAAATCTTTTCGAGTTATAAAGTTATAATGTGTTGTTTAGGAGATACAAACTAATTTTGTAAGATGCCTTATTTCTTCTCGTAAGGTTTAAGTTTTTCCAATAAGTACGTATTTGTCTTTACTCTACAACACTGTATTTCCTTATAACGTGGTATTCTTACATATTCTTTCGAGAGAAAACTCTCCTGAGCGTTCTCTTTTGAGGCTACACGCTTAGACATACACGCAACACCAAAGCATTTCGAGTTAAAACGTTTTGTTTAGGAAAAACAAGATAATTTCTCACGATGCGGGATTTCCTTAATACGTGGTTTTCTGACAAATTTTGACCAAAGAAAATTCTCCTATGGCTTCTTTTTTCAGGCTACACGTTTAGACGTACAGGCCACACCAAATCTTTTTAAGTTGCAACGTGTTGTTTAGTAGATACAAGCTAATTTTGTACGATGCGTTATTTCTTCTCGTAAAGTTTTTCCAATACATAAGTATTTGTCTTTACTCTGCAACACTGTATTTCCTAATAACGTGGTATTCTTACATATTCTTTCGAGAAAAAACTCTCCTTTGCGTTCTCCTTTGAGGCTACACGCTTACACATACATGCAACACCAAAGCTTTTCGAGTTACAACGTGTTGTTTAGGAGATACAAGCTAATTTCTTACGATGCGTTATTTCTTCTCGTAAAGTTTTTCCAAGACGTAAGTATTTGTCTTTACTTTGCAACACTGTATTTCTTAATAACGTGGTATTCTTACATATTCTTTCGAGAAAAAACTCTCCTTTGCGTTCTCTTTTGAGGCTACACGCTTAGACATACACGCAACACCAAAGCTTTTCGACTTACAACGTGTTGTTTAGGAAAAACAAGATAATTTCTCATGATGCGGGATTTCCTTAAAACGTGGTTTTCTGACAAATTTTGACGAAAGAAAATACTCCTGTGGGTTCTCTTTTGAGGCTACACATTTAGACGTACACGCCACACCAAATCTTTTCGAGTTACAACGTGTTGTTTAGGAGAAACAAGCTAATTTTATTACGATGCGTTATTTCTTCTCATAAAGTTTAAGTGTTTCCATTACGTACATATTTGCCTTTACTCTGCAACACTGTATTTCCTTATAACGTGGTATTCTTGCATATTCTTTCGAGAGAAAACTCTCCTGTGCGTTCTCCTTTGAGGCTACATGCTTAGACATTCACGCAACACCAGATCTTTTCGAGTTGCAACGTGTTGTTTAGGAGATACAAGCTAATTTTTTTACGATGCGTTATTTCTTCTCATAAAGTTTAAGTGTTTCCATTACGTACATATTTGCCTTTACTCTGCAACACTGTATTTCCTTATAACGTGGTATTCTTGCATATTCTTTCGAGAGAAAACTCTCCTGTGCGTTCCCCTTTGAGGCTACATGCTTAGACATACACGCAACACCAAAGCTTTTCGAGTTACAACGTGTTTTTTAGGAAAAACAAGATAATTTCACACGATGCGGGATTTCCTTAAAACGTGGTTTTCTGACAAATTTTGACGAAAGAAAATTATCCTGTGGGTTCTCTTTTTAGGCTACACGTTTAGACGTACATACCACACCAAATCTTTTCGAGTTATAACGTGTTGTTTAGGAGATAGAAACTAATTTTGTAAGATGCCTTATTTCTTCTCGTAAAGTTTAAGTTTTTCCAATAAGTACGTATTTGTCTTTACTCTGCAACACTGTATTTCCTTATAACGTGGTATTCTTACATATTCTTTCGAGAGAAAACTCTCCTGTGCGTTCTCTTTTGAGGCTATACGCTTTGACATACACGCAACACCAAAGTTTTTCGAGTTACAATGTGTTGTTTAGGAAAAACAAGATAATTTAGCATGATGCGGGATTTCCTTAAAACGTGGTTTTCTGACAAATTTTGACGAAAGAAAATACTCCTGTGGGTTCTCTTTTGAGGCTACACATTTAGACGTGCCCGAGACACTAAATCTTGTCGAGTTACAACGTGTTGTTTAGGAGATACAAGCTAATTTTTTTACGATGCATTATTTCTTCTCATAAAGTTTAAGTGTTTCCATTATGTAAAAATTTGGCTTTACTCTGCAACACTGTATTTCCTTATAACGAGGTATTCTTGCATATTCTTTTGAGAGAAAACTCTCCTGTGCGGTCTCCTTTGAGGCTACATGCTTAGACATACACTCAACTCCAAAGCTTTTCGAATCACAACATGTTGTTTAGGAAAAACAACATAATTTCGCACGATGCGGGATTTCCTTAAAACGTGGTTTTCTGACAAATTTTGACCAAATAAAACTCTCCTGTGTGTACTCTTTTGAGGCTACACGTTTAGACGTACACGCCACACCAAATCTTTTCGAGTTACAACCTGTTGTTTAGGAGATACAAGCTAATTTTTTACGATGCGTTATTTCTTCTCGTAAAGTGTTTCCAATAAGTACGTATTTGTCTTTACTCTGCAACACGGTATTTCCTTAATACATGGTATTCTTACATATTCTTTCGAGAGAAAACTCTCCTGTGCGTTCTCTTTTGTGGGTACACGCTTAAACATACACGCAACACCAAAGCTTTTCGAGTTTCAATGTGTTGTTTATGAAGAACAAGATAATTTCTCACGATGCGGGATTTCCTTAAAACGTGGTTTTCTGACAAATTTTGACGAACGAAAATTGTCCTGTGGTTCTCTTTTGAGGCTACACCTTTAGACGTACATGCCACACCAAATCTTTTCGAGTTACAACGTGTTGTTTAGGAGATACAAGCTAATTTTGTACGATGCTTTATTTCATCTCGTAAAGTTTAAGGGTTTCCAATACGTAATTATTTGTCTTTATTCTGCAACACTGTACTTCCTTATAACGTGGTATTCTCACATATTCTTTCGAGAGAAAACTCTCCTGTGTGTTCTCTTTTGAGGCTACACGCTTAGACATACACGCATCACCAAAGATTTTCGAGTTACTACGTGTTGTTTAGGAAAACAAGATAATTTCGCAAGATGCGGGATTTCCTTAAAACGTGGTTTTCTGACAAATTTTGACGAAATAAAACTCTCCTATGGGTACTCTTTTAAGGCTACACGTTTAGACGTGCACCCCACACCAAATCTTTTCGAGTTACAACGAGTTGTTTAGGACATACAAGCTAATTTTGCCAGATGCGTTATTTCTCTCATAAAGTGTTTCCAATACGTATGTATTTGTCTTTACTCTGCAACACTGTATTTCCTTATAATGTGGTATCCTTACATATTCTTTCGAGAGAAAACTCTCTTGTGCGTTCTCTTTTGAGGCTACACGCTTAGAAATACACGCAACACCAAAGCTTTCGAGTTACAACGTGTTGTTTAGGAAAAACAAGATAATTTCGCAAGATGCGGGATTTCCTTAAAATGTGGTTTTCTGACAAATTTTGACGAAAGAAAATTATCCTGTGGGTTCTCTTTTGAGGCTACAAGTTTAGACGTACACACCACACCAAATCTATTCAAGTTATAACGTGTTGTTTAGGAGATAGAAACTAATTTTGTAAGATGCCTTATTTCTTCTCTTAAGTTTAAGTTTTTCCAATAAGTAAGTATTTGTCTTTACTCTGCAACACTGTATTTCCTTATAAAGTGGTATTCTTACATATTCTTTCGAGAGAAAACTCTCCTGGGCATTCTCCTTTGAGGTTACAGGCTTAGACATACACGCAACACCAAAGCTTTTCGAGTTAAAACGTTTTGTTTAGGAAAAACAAGATAATTTCGCAGGATGCGGAATTTCCTTAATACGTGGTTTTCTGACAAATTTTGACCAAAGAAAATTCTCCTATGGGTTCTCTTTTGATGCTACACGTTTAGACGTACAGGCCACACCAAATCTTTTTAAGTTACAACGTGTTGTTTAGGAGATACAAGCTAATTTTGTACGATGCGTTATTTTTTCTCTTAAGTTTAAGTTTTTCCAATAAGTAAGTATTTCTCTTTACTCTACAACACTGTATTTCCTTATAACGTGGTATTCTTACATATTCTTTCGAGAGAAAACTCTCCTGTGCGTTCTCTTTTGAGGCTACACGCTTAGACATACATGCAACACCAAAGCTTTTCGAGTTTAAATGTTTTGTTTAAGAAAAATAAGATAATTTCGCAGAATGCGGGATTTCCTTAAAACGTGGTTTTCTGACAAATTTTGACGAAAGAAAATTTTCCTGTGGGTTCTCTTTTGAGGCTACTCGCTTAGACATACATACCACACCAAATCTTTTCGAGTTATAAAGTTATAATGTGTTGTTTAGGAGATACAAACTAATTTTGTAAGATGCCTTATTTCTTCTCGTAAGGTTTAAGTTTTTCCAATAAGTACGTATTTGTCTTTACTCTACAACACTGTATTTCCTTATAACGTGGTATTCTTACATATTCTTTCGAGAGAAAACTCTCCTGTGCGTTCTCTTTTGAGGCTACACGCTTAGACATACACGCAACACAAAAGCTTTTCGAGTTAAAACGTTTGGTTTAGGAAAAACAAGATAATGTCGCACTATGCGGGATTTCCTTAATACGTGATTTTCTGACATATTTTGAGCAAAGAAAATTCATCTATCGGTTCTCTTTTCAGGCTACACGTTTAGACGTACAGGCCACACCAAATCTTTTTAAGCTACAACGTGTTGTTTAGGAGATACAAGCTAATTTCTTACGATGCGTTATTTCTTCTCGTAAAGTTTTTTCCAATACGTAAGTATTTGTCTTTACTCTGCAACACTGTATTTCCAGAAAACATGGTATTCTTACACATTCTTTCGAGAAAAAACTCTCCTTTGCGTTCTCTTTTGAGGCTACACGCTTAGACATACACGCAACACCAAAGCTTTTCGAGTTACAACGTGTTGTTTAGGAAAAACAAGATAATTTCGCACGATGCGGGATTTCCTTAAAACGTGGTTTTCTGGCAAATTTTGACGAAAGAAAATACTCCTGTGGGTTCTCTTTTGAGGCTACACATTTAGACGTACATGCCACACCAAATCATTTCGAGTTACAACGTGTTGTTTAGGAGAAACAAGCTAATTTTTTACGATGCGTTATTTCTTCTCATAAAGTTTTAGTGTTTCCATTACATACATATTTGCCTTTACTCTGCAACACTGTATTTCCTTATAACGTGGTATTCTTGCATATTCTTTCGAGATAAAACTCTCCTGTGCGTTCTCCTTTGAGGCTACATGCTTAAACATTCACGCAACACCAAAGCTTTTCGATTTACAACGTGTTGTTTAGGAAAAACAAGGTAATTTCGCAAGATGCGGGATTTCCTTAAAACGTGGTATTCTGACAAATTTTGACGAAATAAAACTCTCCTGTGGGTACTCTTTTGAGGCTACACGTTTAGACGTGCACCCCACACCAAATCTTTTCGAGTTACAATGAGTTGTTTAGGACATACAATCTAATTTTGCCAGATGCGTTTTTTCTCTCATAAAGTGTTTCCAATACGTACGTATTTGTCTTTACTCTGCAACACTGTATTTCCTTATAACGTGGTATCCTTACGTATTCTTTTGAGAGAAAACTCTCCTGTGCGTTCTCTTTTGAGGCTACACGCTTAGACATACACGCAACACCAAAGCTTTCGAGTTACAACGTGTTGTTTAGGAAAAACAAGATAATTTCGCAAGATGCGGGACTTCCTTAAAACGTGGTTTTCTGACAAATTTTGACGAAAGAAAATTATCCTGTGGGTTCTCTTTTGAGTCTACAAGTTTAGACGTACACACCACACCAAATGTATTCAAGTTATAACGTGTTGTTTAGGAGATACAAACTAATTTTGTAAGATGCCTTATTTCTTCTCGTAAAGTTTAAGTTTTTCCAATAAGTACGTATTTGTCTTTACTCTGCAACACTGTATTTCCTTATAACGTGGTATTCTTACATATTCTTTCGAGAGAAAGCTCTCCTGGGCATTCTCCTTTGAGGTTACAGGCTTAGACATACACGCAACACCAAAGCTTTTCGAGTTAAAACGTTTTGTTTAGGAAAAACAAGATAATTTCGCACGAAACGAAATTTCCTTAATACATGGTTTTCTGACAAATTTTGACCAAAGAAAATTCTCCTATGGGTTCTCTTTTGAGGCTACACGTTTAGACGTACAGGCCACACCAAATCTTTTTAAGTTACAACGTGTTGTTTAGGAGATACAAGCTAATTTTGTACGATGCGTTATTTCTTCTCGTAAAGTTTTTCCAAGACGTAAGTATTTGTCTTTACTCTACAACACTGTATTTCCTAATAACGTGGTATTCTTACATATTCATTTGAGAAAAAACTCTCCTTTGCGTTCTCTTTTGAGGCTACACGCTTAGACATACACGCAACACCAAAGCTTTTCGAGTTACAACGTGTTGTTTAGGAAAAACAAGATATTTTTGCACGATGCGGGATTTCCTTAAAACGTGGTTTTCTGACAAATTTTGACGAAAGAAAATACTCCTGTGGGTTCTCTTTTGAGGCTACATATTTAGACGTACACGCCACAGCAAATCTTTGCGAGTTACAACGTGTTGTTTAGGAGAAACAAGCTAATTTTTCTACGATGCGTTATTTCTTCTCATAAAGTTTAAGTGTTTCCATTACGTACATATTTGCCTTTACTCTGCAACACTGTATTTCCTTATAACTTGGTATTCTTGCATATTCTTTCGAGAGAAAACTCTCCTATGCGTTCTCCTTTGAGGCTACATGCTTAGACATTCACGCAACACCAAAGCTTTTCGAGTTACAACGTGTTGTTTAGGAAAAACAAGATAATTTCGCAAGATGCGGGATTTCCTTAAAACGTGGTTTTCTGACAAATTTTGACGAAATAAAACTCTCCTGTGGGTACTCTTTTGAGGCTACACGTTTAGACGTACAAGCCACACCAAATCTTTTCAAGTTACAACGTGTTGTTTAGGAGATACAAGCTAATTTTGTACGATGCGTTATTTCTTCTCGTAAAGTTTAAGTTTTTCCAATAAGTACGTATTTGTCTTTACTCTGCAACACTGTATTTCCTTATAACGTGGTATTCTTACATATTCTTTCGAGAGAAAACTCTCCTGTACGTTCTCTTTTGAGGCTACTCGCTTAGACATACACGCAACACCAAAGCATTTCGATTTAAAACTTTTTGTTTAGGAAAAACAAGATAATTTCGCACGATGCGGGATTTCCTTAATACGTGGTTTTCTGACAAATTTTGACCAAAGAAAATTCTCCTATGGCTTCTTTCTTCAGGCTACACGTTTAGACGTACAGGCCACACCAAATCTTTTTAAGTTGCAACGTGTTGTTTAGTAGATACAAGCTAATTTTGTACGATGCGTTATTTCTTCTCGTAAAGTTTTTCCAATACATAAGTATTTGTCTTTACTCTGCAACACTGTATTTCCTAATAACGTGGTATTCTTACATATTCTTTCGAGAAAAAACTCTCCTTTGCGTTCTCCTTTGAGGCTACACGCTTACACATACACGCAACACCAAAGCTTTTCGAGTTACAACGTGTTGTTTAGGAGATACAAGCTAATTTCTTACGATGCGTTATTTCTTCTCGTAAAGTTTTTCCAAGACGTAAGTATTTGTCTTTACTCTGCAACATTGTATTTCCTAATAACGTGGTATTCTTACATATTCTTTCGAGAAAAAACTCTCCTTTGCATTCTCTTTTGAGGCTACACGCTTAGACATACATGCAACACCAAAGCTTTTCGAGTTACAACGTGTTGTTTAGGAAAAACAAGATAATTTCGCACGATGCGGGATTTCCTTAAAACGTGGTTGTCTGACAAATTTTGACGAAAGAAAATACTCCTGTGGGTTCTCTTTTGAGGCTACACATTTAGACGTACATGCCACAGCAAATCTTTTCGAGTTACAACGTGTTGTTTAGGAGAAACAAGCTAATTTTTTTACGATGCGTTATTTCTTCTCATAAAGTTTAAGCGTTTCCATTACGTACATATTTGCCTTTACTCTGCAACACTGTATTTCCTTATAACGTGGTATTCTTGCATATTCTTTCGAGAGAAAACTCTCCTGTGCGTTCTCCTTTGAGGCTACATGCTTAGACATTCACGCAACACCAAATCTTTTCGAGTTACAACGTGTTGTTCAGGAGATACAAGCTAATTTTTTTTACGATGCGTTATTTCTTCTCATAAAGTTTAAGTGTTTCCATTACGTACATATTTGCCTTTACTCTGCAACACTGTATTTCCTTATAACATGGTATTCTTGCATATTCTTTCGAGAGAAAACTCTCCTGTGCGTTCCCCTTTGAGGCTACATGCTTAGACATACACGCAACACCAAAGCTTTTCGAGTTACAATGTGTTTTTTAGGAAAAACAAGATAATTTCACACGATGCGGGATTTCCTTAAAACGTGGTTTTCTGACAAATTTTGACGAAAGAAAATTATCCTGTGGGTTCTCTTTTTAGGCTACACGTTTAGACGTACACACCACACCAAATCTTTTCGAGTTATAACGTGTTGTTTAGGAGATACAAACTAATTTTGTAAGATGCCTTATTTCTTCTCGTAAAGTTTAAGATTTTCCAATATGTACGTATTTGTCTTTACTCTGCAACACTGTATTTCCTTATAACGTGGTATTCTTACACATTCTTTCGAGAGAAAACTCTCCTGTGCGTTCTCTTTTGAGGCTATACGCTTTGACATACACGCAACACCAAAGTTTTTCGAGTTACAATGTGTTGTTTAGGAAAAACAAGATAATTTAGCATGATGCGTGATTTCCTTAAAACGTGGTTTTCTGACAAATTTTGACGAAAGAAAATACTCCTGTGGGTTCTCTTTTGAGGCTACACATTTAGATGTGCCCGAGACACTAAATCTTGTCGAGTTACAACGTGTTGTTTAGGAGATACAAGCTAATTTTTTTACGATGCATTATTTCTTCTCATAAAGTTTAAGTGTTTCCATTATGTAAATATTTGGCTTTACTCTGCAACACTGTATTTCCTTATAACAAGGTATTCTTGCATATTCTTTCGAGAGAAAACTCTCCTGTGCGGTCTCCTTTGAGGCTACATGCTTAGACATACACTCAACTCCAAAGCTTTTGGAGTTACAACATGTTGTTTAGGAAAAACAACATAATTTCGCACGATGCGGGATTTCCTTAAAACGTGGTTTTCTGACAAATTTTGACCAAATAAAACTCTCCTGTGTGTACTATTTTGAGGCTACACTTTTAGACGTACACGCCACACCAAATCTTTTCGAGTTACAACCTGTTGTTTAGGAGATACAAGCTAATTTTTTACGATGCGTTATTTCTTCTCGTAAAGTGTTTCCAATAAGTACGTATTTGTCTTTACTCTGCAACACGGTATTTCCTTAATACGTGGATTTCTTACATATTCTTTCGAGAGAAAACTCTCCTGTGCGTTCTCTTTTGAGGGTACACACTTAAACATACACGCAACACCAAAGCTTTTCGAGTTACAATGTGTTGTTTATGAAGAACAAGATAATTTCTCACGATGCGGGATTTCCTTAAAACGTGGTTTTCTGACAAATTTTGACGAACGAAAATTGTCCTGTGGTTCTCTTTTGAGGCTACACCTTTAGACGTACACGCCACACCAAATCTTTTCGAATTACAACGTGTTGTTTAGGAGATACAAGCTAATTTTGTACGATGCTTTATTTCATCTCGTAAAGTTTAAGGGTTTCCAATACGTAAGTATTTGTCTTTATTCTGCAACACTGTACTTCCTTATAACGTGGTATTCTCACATATTCTTTCGAGAGAAAACTCTCCTGTGTGTTCTCTTTTGAGGCTACACGCTTAGACATACACGCATCACCAAAGATTTTTGAGTTACTACGTGTTGTTTAGGAAAAACAAGATAATTTCGCAAGATGCTGGATTTCCTTAAAACGTGCTTTTCTGAAACTTTGACGAAAGAAAATTCTCCTATGGGTTCTCTTTTGAGGCTACAAGTTTAGACGTACATGCCACACCAAATCTTTTCGAGTTACAAAGTGTTGTTTAGGAGATACGAGCTAATTTTGTACGATGCTGTATTTCATCTCGTAAAGTTTAAGGGTTCCAATACGTACGTATTTTTCTTTACTCTGCAACACTGTATTTCCTTATAACGTGGTCTTCTTACATATTCTTTTGAGAGAAAACTCCCCTGTGTGTTCTCTTTTAAGGCTACACGCTGAGACATACACGCAACACCAAAGGTTTTCGAGTTACAACGTGTTGTTTAGGAAAAACAAGATAATTTCGCACGATGTATGATTTCCTTAATACGTGGTTTTGTGACAAATTTGACCAAAGAAAATTCTCCTGTGTGTTCTCTTTTTGAGGCTACATGTTTAGACGTACCTGCCACACCAAGCATTTTCGAGTTACCACGTGTTGTTTAGGAGATACAAGCTAATTTTTTATGATGCGTTATTTCTTCACGTAAAGTGTTTCCAATACGTGCGTATTTGTCTTTACTCTGCAACACTGTATTTCCTTATAACCTGGTATTCTTACTTATTCTTTTGAGTGAAAACTCTCCTGTGTGTTCTCTTTTGAGGCTACACACTGAGACATACACGCAACACCCAAGCTTTTTGAGTTACAACGTGTTGTTTAGGAAAAACAAGATAATTTCGCAGGATGCGGGATTTCGTTAAAACCTTGTTTTCTGACCAATTTTGACGAAAGAAAATTCTCCAGTGGGTTCTCTTTTGAGGCTAAACTTTTAGACATACACGCCAAACTAAATGTTTTCGAGTTTCCACTTGTTGTTTAGGAGATACAATCTAATATTGTGTGATGCTTAATTTCTTCTCGCAATGTGTTTCCAATATGTACGTATTTGTCTTTACTCTGCAACACTGTATTTCCTTATAACGTTGAATTCTTACATGTTCTAATGAGAGAAAACTCTCCTGTGCATTCTCTTTTGAGGCTACACGCTTAGACATACACGCAACACCAAAGCTTTTTGAGTTACCACTTGTTGTTTAGGAAAAACAAGATAATTTCCCACGATGCGGTATTTCCTTAAAACGTGGTTTTCTGACAAATTTTGACGAAAGAAAATTCTCCTTTGTGTTCTCCTTTGAGGCTACACGTTTAGACATACACGCCAAACCAAATCTTTTCGACTTACCATGTGTTGTTTAGGAGATACAAGCTAATTTTGTTCGATGTGTTATTTCTTCTCGTAAAATGTTCCCAATATGTAAGTATTTGTCTTTACTCTGAAACACTGTATTTCCTTATAACGTGGTATTCTTACATATTCTTTCGAGAGAAAACTATCTTGTGCGTTCAGTTTTGAGGCTACACACTTAGACATACAGGCAACACCAAAGCTTTTCGAGTTACAACGTGTTGTTAATGAATAAAAAGATAATTTCGCACGATGCGGGATTTATTTAAAACGTGGTTTTCTGAAAAATTTGACAAAGGAAAATTCTTCTGTGGGCTTTCCTTTGAGGCTACACGTATAGACGTACACGTCACACCAAATCTTTTCGAGTTACAACGTGTTGTTTAGGAGATACAAGCTAATTTTGTACGATGCGTTATTTCTTCACCTAAAGTGTTTCCAATATGTACTTATTTGTCTTTACTCTGCAATACTGTATTTTCTTATAACGTGGTATTCTTACATATTCTCGCTTGAAGCGAGATTTCCATAAAACGTGGATTTCTGACAAATTTTGACGAAAGAAAGTTCTCCTGTGGGTTCTCTTTTGAGGCTATACGTGTAGAGGTACGAGCCACACCAAATCTTTTCGAGTTAAAACCTGTTGTTTAGGAGATACAAGCTAATTTTGTATTATGCTTTATTTCTTCTCTTAAAGTGTTTCCAATACGTACGTATTTGTCTTTACTCTGCAACACTGTATTTCCTTATAACGTGGTATTCTTACATATTCTTTCGAGAGAAAACTCTCCTGTGCATTCTCTTTTGAGGCTACACAATTAGATATACACGCAACACCAAAGCTTTTCGAGTTACAACTTGTTGTTTAGGAAAAACAAGATAATTTCGCACGATGCGAGATTTCCTTAAAACGTGGTTTCTGACAAATTTTGATGAAAGAATATTCTCCTGTCGGTTCTCGTTTGAGGCTACACTTTTAGACGTACATGTCACACCAAATCTTTTCGAGTTACAACGTGTTGTTTAGGAGATACAAGCTACTTTTTTAAGATGCATTATTTCTTCTCGTAAAGTGTTTCCAATATGTACTTATTTGTCTTTACTCTGCAAAATTGTATTTCCTTTTAACGTGGTATTCTTACATATTCTTTCGAGAGAAAACTCTCCTGTGCCTTCTCTTTGGAGGCTCCACGCTTACACATACACGCAACACCAAAGCTTTTCGAGTTACAACATGTTGTTTAGGAAAAAGATGATTTCGTACGATGAGGGATTTCCTTAAAACGTGGTTTTCTGAAAAAATTTTGAAGGAAGAAAATTCTCCTGTGGGTTCTCTTTTGATGCTACACATTTAGACGTACATGCCACACCAAATCTTTTCTAGGTACAACCTTTTGTTTAGGAGATACAAGCTAATTTTCTACGATGTGTTCTTTTCATAAAGTGTTTCCAATACGTACATATTTGTCTTTACTCTGCAACATTGTATTTCCTTATAACGTGGTATTTTTACATATTCTTTCGAGAGAAAACTATCCTGTGCGTTCCCTTTTGAGGCTACACACTGAGACATACAGGCAACACCAAAGCTTTTCGAGTTACAACGTGTTGTTTATGAAAAACAAGATAATTTCGCACGATGCAGGATTTCCTTAAAACGTGGTTTTCTGACAAATTTTGAAGAAAGAAAATTCTCCTGTCGGTTCTCTTTTGAGGCTACACGTTTAGACATACACGACACACCAAATCCTTTCGAGTTACCACGTGTTGTTTAGGAGATACACGCTAATTTTGTACAATGCGTTATTTCTTCTCGTAAAGTGTTTCCAATATGTACGTATTTGTCTTTACTCTGCAACACTGTATTTCCTTATAACGTTGTATTCTTACATGTACTTTCGAGAGAAAACTCTCTTGTGCATTGTCTTTAGAGGCAACATGCTCAGACATACACGCAACACCAAAGCTTTTCGAGTTAAAACGTGTTGTTTAGGAAAAACAAGATAATTTTGCACGATGCGGGATTTCCTTAAAACGTGGTTTTTTGACACATTTTGACGAAACAAAATACTCCTGTGGTTTCTGTTTTAAGGCTACACGTGTAGACGTACGAGCCACACCAAATATTTTCGAGTTAGAACGTGTTGTTTAGGAGATACAAGCAAATATTGTACGATGCATTATTTCTTCCCTAAAGTGTTTCCAATATGTACTTATTTGTCTTTACTCTGCAACACTGCATTTTCTTATAACGTGGTATTCTTACATATTCTTTCTAGGGAAAACTCTCCTGTGCATTCTCTTTTGAGGCTACACGCTTAGACAAACAAGGAACGCCAAAGCTTTTCGAGTTACAACGTGTTGTTTAGGAAAAACAAGATAATTTCGCAGGATGCGAGATTTCCATAAAACGTGGTTTTCTGACAAATTTTGACGAAAGAAAGTTCTCCTGTGGGTTCTCTTTTGAGGCAACACGTGTAGAGGTATGAGCCACACCAAATCTTTTCGAATTATAACCTGTTGTTTAGGAGATACAAGCTAATTTTGTATTATGCTTTATTTCTTCTCTTAAAGTGTTTCCAATACGTACGTAGCTGTCTTTACTCTGCAACACTGTATTTCCTTATAATGTGGTATTCTTACATATTCTTTCGAGAGAAAACTCTCCTGTGCATTCTCTTTTGAGGCTACACGCTTAGACATACACGCAACACCAAAGCTTTTCCTGTTGCAATGTGTTGTTTAGGAAAAACAAGATAATTTTTCACGATGCGAGATTTCCTTAAAACGTGGTTTCTGACAAATTTTGATGAAAGAAAATTCTCCTGTGGGTTCTCGTTTGAGGCTACACTTTTAGACGTACACGTCACACCGAATCTTTTCGAGTTACAACGTGTTGTTTAGGAGATACAAGTTAATTTTGTAGGATGCATTATTTCTTTTTGTAAAGTGTTTCCAATATGTACTTATTTGTCTTTACTCTGCAACACTGTATTTCCTCATAACGTGGTATTCTTACATATTCTTTCGAGAGAAAACTCTCCTGTGCCTTCTCTTTGGAGGCTCCACGCTTACACATACACGCAACACCAAAGCTTTTCGAGTTACAACATGTTGTTTAGGAAAAAGATGATTTCGTACGATGAGGGATTTCCTTAAAACGTGGTTTTCTGAAAAATTTTGAAGGAAGAAAATTCTCCTGTGGGTTCTTTTTTGATGCTACACATTTAGACGTACATGCCACACCAAATCTTTTCTAGGTACAACCTTTTGTTTAGGAGATACAAGCTAATTTTCTACGATGTGTTCTTTTCATAAAGTGTTTCCAATACGTACATATTTGTCTTTACTCTGCAACATTGTATTTCCTTATAACGTGGTATTTTTACATATTCTTTCGAGAGAAAACTATCCTGTGCGTTCCCTTTTGAGGCTACACACTGAGACATACAGGCAACACCAAAGCTTTTCGAGTTACAACGTGTTGTTTATGAAAAACAAGATAATTTCGCACGATGCAGGATTTCCTTAAAACGTGGTTTTCTGACAAATTTTGAAGAAAGAAAATTCTCCTGTCGGTTCTCTTTTGAGGCTACACGTTTAGACATACACGACACACCAAATCCTTTCGAGTTACCACGTGTTGTTTAGGAGATACACGCTAATTTTGTACAATGCGTTATTTCTTCTCGTAAAGTGTTTCCAATATGTACGTATTTGTCTTTACTCTGCAACACTGTATTTCCTTATAACGTTGTATTCTTACATGTACTTTCGAGAGAAAACTCTCTTGTGCATTGTCTTTAGAGGCAACATGCTCAGACATACACGCAACACCAAAGCTTTTCGAGTTAAAACGTGTTGTTTAGGAAAAACAAGATAATTTTGCACGATGCGGGATTTCCTTAAAACGTGGTTTTTTGACACATTTTGACGAAACAAAATACTCCTGTGGTTTCTGTTTTAAGGCTACACGTGTAGACGTACGAGCCACACCAAATATTTTCGAGTTAGAACGTGTTGTTTAGGAGATACAAGCAAATATTGTACGATGCATTATTTCTTCCCTAAAGTGTTTCCAATATGTACTTATTTGTCTTTACTCTGCAACACTGCATTTTCTTATAACGTGGTATTCTTACATATTCTTTCTAGGGAAAACTCTCCTGTGCATTCTCTTTTGAGGCTACACGCTTAGACAAACAAGGAACGCCAAAGCTTTTCGAGTTACAACGTGTTGTTTAGGAAAAACAAGATAATTTCGCAGGATGCGAGATTTCCATAAAACGTGGTTTTCTGACAAATTTTGACGAAAGAAAGTTCTCCTGTGGGTTCTCTTTTGAGGCAACACGTGTAGAGGTATGAGCCACACCAAATCTTTTCGAATTATAACCTGTTGTTTAGGAGATACAAGCTAATTTTGTATTATGCTTTATTTCTTCTCTTAAAGTGTTTCCAATACGTACGTAGCTGTCTTTACTCTGCAACACTGTATTTCCTTATAATGTGGTATTCTTACATATTCTTTCGAGAGAAAACTCTCCTGTGCATTCTCTTTTGAGGCTACACGCTTAGACATACACGCAACACCAAAGCTTTTCCTGTTGCAATGTGTTGTTTAGGAAAAACAAGATAATTTTTCACGATGCGAGATTTCCTTAAAACGTGGTTTCTGACAAATTTTGATGAAAGAAAATTCTCCTGTGGGTTCTCGTTTGAGGCTACACTTTTAGACGTACACGTCACACCGAATCTTTTCGAGTTACAACGTGTTGTTTAGGAGATACAAGTTAATTTTGTAGGATGCATTATTTCTTTTTGTAAAGTGTTTCCAATATGTACTTATTTGTCTTTACTCTGCAACACTGTATTTCCTCATAACGTGGTATTCTTACATATTCTTTCGAGAGAAAACTCTCCTGTGCCTTCTCTTTGGAGGCTCCACGCTTACACATACACGCAACACCAAAGCTTTTCGAGTTACAACATGTTGTTTAGGAAAAAGATGATTTCGTACGATGAGGGATTTCCTTAAAACGTGGTTTTCTGAAAAATTTTGAAGGAAGAAAATTCTCCTGTGGGTTCTCTTTTGATGCTACACATTTAGACGTACATGCCACACCAAATCTTTTCTAGGTACAACCTTTTGTTTAGGAGATACAAGCTAATTTTCTACGATGTGTTCTTTTCATAAAGTGTTTCCAATACGTACATATTTGTCTTTACTCTGCAACATTGTATTTCCTTATAACGTGGTATTTTTACATATTCTTTCGAGAGAAAACTATCCTGTGCGTTCCCTTTTGAGGCTACACACTGAGACATACAGGCAACACCAAAGCTTTTCGAGTTACAACGTGTTGTTTATGAAAAACAAGATAATTTCGCACGATGCAGGATTTCCTTAAAACGTGGTTTTCTGACAAATTTTGAAGAAAGAAAATTCTCCTGTCGGTTCTCTTTTGAGGCTACACGTTTAGACATACACGACACACCAAATCCTTTCGAGTTACCACGTGTTGTTTAGGAGATACACGCTAATTTTGTACAATGCGTTATTTCTTCTCGTAAAGTGTTTCCAATATGTACGTATTTGTCTTTACTCTGCAACACTGTATTTCCTTATAACGTTGTATTCTTACATGTACTTTCGAGAGAAAACTCTCTTGTGCATTGTCTTTAGAGGCAACATGCTCAGACATACACGCAACACCAAAGCTTTTCGAGTTAAAACGTTTTGTTTAAGAAAAACAAGATAATTTCGCAGAATGCGGGATTTCCTTAAAACGTGGTTTTCTGACAAATTTTGACAAAAGAAAATTTTCCTGTGGGTTCTCTTTTGAGGCTACACGTTTAGACATACACACCACACCAAATCTTTTCGAGTTATAATGTGTTGTTTAGGAGATACAAACTAATTTTTTAAGATGCCTTATTTCTTCTCGTAAGGTTTAAGTTTTTCCAATAAGTACCTATTTGTCTTTACTGTGCAACACTGTATTTCCTTATAACGTGGTATTCTTACATATTCTTTCGAGAGAAAACTCTCCTGTGCGTTCTCTTTTGAGGCTACACGCTTAGACATACACGCAACACCAAAGCTTTTCGAGTTAAAATGTTTGGTTTAGAAAAAACAAGATCATTTCGCACTATGCGGGATTTCCTTAATACGTGGTTTTCTGACATATTTTGAGCAAAGAAAATTCATCTATGGGTTCTCTTTTCAGGCTACACGTTTAGACGTACAGGCCACACCAAATCTTTTTAAGCTACAACGTTTTGTTTAGGAGATACAAGCTAATTTCTTACGATGCGTTATTTCTTCTCCTAAAGTTTTTTCCAATACGTAAGTATTTGTCTTTACTCTGCAACACTGTATTTCCTAAAAACGTGGTATTCTTACACATTCTTTCGAGAAAAAACTCTCCTTTGCGTTCTCTTTTGAGGCTACACGCTTAGACATACACGCAACACCAAAGCTTTTCGAGTTACAACGTGTTGTTTAGGAAAAACAAGATAATTTCGCACGATGCGGGATTTCCTTAAAACGTGGTTTTCTGACAAATTTTGACGGAAGAAAATACTCCTGTGTGTTCTCTTTTGAGGATACAAATTTAGACGTACATGCCACACCAAATCATTTCAAGTTACAACGTGTTGTTTAGGAGAAACAAGCTAATTTTTTACGATGCGTTATTTCTTCTCATAAAGTTTTAGTGTTTCCATTACGTACATATTTGCCTTTACTCTGCAACACTGTATTTCCTTATAACGTGGTATTCTTGCATATTCTTTCGAGAGAAAACTCTCCTGTGCGTTCTCCTTTGAGGCTACATGCTTAAACATTCACGCAACACCAAAGCTTTTCGATTTACAACGTGTTGTTTAGGAAAAACAAGATAATTTCGCAAGATGCGGGATTTCCTTAAAACGTGGTTTTCTGACAAATTTTGACGAAATAAAACTCTCCTGTGGGTACTCTTTTGAGGCTACACGTTTAGACGTGCACCCCACACGAAATCTTTTCGAGTTACAACGAGTTGTTTAGGACATACAAGCCAATTTTCCAGATGCGTTATTTCTCTCATAAAGTGTTTCCAATACGTACGTATTTGTCTTTACTCTGCAACACTGTATTTCCTTATAACGTGGTATCCTTACATATTCTTTCGAGAGAAAACTCTCCTGTGCGTTCTCTTTTGAGGCTACACGCTTAGACATACACGCAACACCAAAGCTTTCGAGTTACAACGTGTTGTTTAGGAAAAACAAGATAATTTCGCAAGATGCGGGATTTCCTTAAAACGTGGTTTTCTGGCAAATTTTGACGAAAGAAAATTTTCCTGTGGGTTCTCTTTTGAGGCTACACGTTTAGACATACACACCACACCAAATCTTTTCGAGTTATAATGTGTTGTTTAGGAGATACAAACTAATTTTGTAAGATGCCTTATTTCTTCTCGTAAGGTTTAAGTTTTTCCAATAAGTACGTATTTGTCTTTACTCTGCAACACTGTATTTCCTTATAACGTGGTATTCTTACATATTCTTTCGAGAGAAAACTCTCCTGTGTGTTCTCTTTTGAGGCTACACGCTTAGACATACACGCAACACGAAAGCTTTTCGAGTTAAAACGTTTGGTTTAGGAAAAACAAGATAATGTCGCACTATGCGGGATTTCCTTAATACATGGTTTTCTGACAAATTTTGACCAAAGAAAATTCTCCTATGGGTTCTCTTTTCAGGCTACACGTTTAGACGTACAGGCCACACCAAATCTTTTTATGTTACAACGTGTTGTTTAGGAGATACAAGCTAATTTCTTACGATGCCTTATTTCTTCTCGTAAAGTTTTTCCAAGACGTAAGTATTTGTATTTACTCTGCAACACTGTATTTCCTAATAACGTGGTATTCTTACATATTCTTTCGAGAAAAAACTCTCCTTTGCATTCTCTTTTGTGGCTACATGCTTAGACATACGCGCAATACCAAAGCTTTTCGAGTTACAACGTGTTGTTT
Source organism: Apodemus sylvaticus (assembly GCF_947179515.1). Lineage (NCBI taxonomy): Eukaryota > Metazoa > Chordata > Mammalia > Rodentia > Muridae > Apodemus > Apodemus sylvaticus. The sequence goes on along the minus strand of NW_026263087.1, from coordinate 794,445 downwards.
AGGAAAAACAAGATATTTTTGCACGATGCGGGATTTCCTTAAAACGTGGTTTTCTGACAAATTTTGACGAAAGAAAATACTCCTGTGGGTTCTCTTTTGAGGCTACACATTTAGACGTACACGCCACACCAAATCTTTTCGAGTTACAACGTGTTGTTTAGGAGCAACAAGGTAATTTTTCTACGATGCGTTATTTCTTCTCATAAAGTTTAAGTGTTTCCATTACGTACATATTTGCCTTTACTCTGCAACACTGTATTTCCTTATAACGTGGTATTCTTGCATATTCTTTCGAGAGAAAACTCTCCTGTGCGTTCTCCTTTGAGGCTACATGCTTAGACATTCACGCAACACCAAAGCTTTTCGATTTACAACGTGTTGTTTAGGAAAAACAAGATAATTTCGCATGATGAGGGATTTCCTTAAAACGTGGTTTGATGACAAATTTTGACGAAATAAAACTCTCCTGTGGGTACTCTTTTGAGGCTACACGTTTAGCCGTACAAGCCACACCAAATCTTTTCAAGTTACAACGTGTTGTTTAGGAGATACAAGCTAATTTTGTACGATGCGTTATTTCTTCTCGTAAAGTTTAAGTTTTTCCAATAAGTACATATTTGTCTTTACTCTGCAACACTGTATTTCCTTATAACATGGTATTCTTACATATTCTTTCGAGAGAAAACTCTCCTGAGCGTTCTCTTTTGAGGCTACACGCTTAGACATACACGCAACACCAAAGCATTTCGAGTTAAAACGTTTTGTTTAGGAAAAACAAGATAATTTCGCATGATGCGGGATTTCCTTAATACGTGGTTTTCTGACAAATTTTGACCAAAGAAAATTCTCCTATGGCTTCTTTTTTCAGGCTACACGTTTAGACGTACAGGCCACACCAAATCTTTTTAAGTTGCAACGTGTTGTTTAGTAGATACAAGCTAATTTTGTACGATGCGTTATTTCTTCTCGTAAAGTTTTTCCAATACATAAGTATTTGTCTTTACTCTGCAACACTGTATTTCCTAATAACGTGGTATTCTTACATATTCCTTCGAGAAAAAACTCTCCTTTGCGTTCTCCTTTGAGGCTACACGCTTACACATACACGCAACACCAAAGCTTTTCGAGTTACAACGTGTTGTTTAGGAGATACAAGCTAATTTCTTACGATGCATTATTTCTTCTCGTAAAGTTTTTCCAAGACGTAAGTATTTGTCTTTACTCTGCAACACTGTATTTCCTAATAACGTGGTATTCTTACATATTCTTTCGAGAAAAAACTCTCCTTTGCGTTCTCTTTTGAGGCTACACGCTTAGACATACACGCAACACCAAAGCTTTTCGACTTACAACGTGTTGTTTAGGAAAAACAAGATAATTTCGCATGATGCGGGATTTCCTTAAAACGTGGTTTTCTGACAAATTTTGACGAAAGAAAATACTCCTGTGGGTTCTCTTTTGAGGCTACACATTTAGACGTACACGCCACACCAAATCTTTTCGTGTTACAACGTGTTGTTTAGGAGAAACAAGCTAATTTTTTTACGATGCGTTATTTCTTCTCATAAAGTTTAAGTGTTTCCATTATGTACATATTTGCCTTTACTCTGCAACACTGTATTTCCTTATAACGTGGTATTCTTGCATATTCTTTCGAGAGAAAACTCTCCTGTGCGTTCTTCTTTGAGGCTACATGCTTAGACATTCACGCAACACCAGATCTTTTCGAGTTACAACGTGTTGTTTAGGAGATACAAGCTAACTTTTTTACGATGCGTTATTTCTTCTCATAAAGTTTAAGTGTTTCCATTACGTACATATTTGCCTTTACTCTGCAACACTGTATTTCCTTATAACGTGGTATTCTTGCATATTCTTTCGAGAGAAAACTCTCCTGTGCGTTCCCCTTTGAGGCTACATGCTTAGACATACACGCAACACCAAAGCTTTTCGAGTTACAACGTGTTTTTTAGGAAAAACAAGATAATTTCACAAGATGCGAGATTTCCTTAAAACGTGGTTTTCTGACAAATTTTGACAAAAGAAAATTATCCTGTGGGTTCTCTTTTTAGGCTACACGTTTAGACGTACATACCACACCAAATCTTTTCGAGTTATAACGTGTTGTTTAGGAGATAGAAACTAATTTTGTAAGATGCCTTATTTCTTCTCGTAAAGTTTAAGTTTTTCCAATAAGTACGTATTTGTCTTTACTCTGCAACACTGTATTTCCTTATAACGTGGTATTCTTACATATTCTTTCGAGAGAAAACTCTCCTGTGCGTTCTCTTTTGAGGCTATACGCTTTGACATACACGCAACACCAAAGTTTTTCGAGTTACAATGTGTTGTTTAGGAAAAACAAGATAATTTAGCATGATGCGGGATTTCCTTAAAACGTGGTTTTCTGACAAATTTTGACGAAAGAAAATACTCCTGTGGGTTCTCTTTTGAGGCTACACATTTAGACGTGCCCGAGACACTAAATCTTGTCGAGTTACAACGTGTTGTTTAGGAGATACAAGCTAATTTTTTTACGATGCATTATTTCTTCTCATAAAGTTTAAGTGTTTCCATTATGTAAAAATTTGGCTTTACTCTGCAACACTGTATTTCCTTATAACGAGGTATTCTTGCATATTCTTTTGAGAGAAAACTCTCCTGTGCGGTCCCCTTTGAGGCTACATGCTTAGACATACACTCAACTCCAAAGCTTTTCGAATTACAACATGTTGTTTAGGAAAAACAACATAATTTCGCACGATGCGGGATTTCCTTAAAACGTGGTTTTCTGACAAATTTTGACCAAATAAAACTCTCCTGTGTGTACTCTTTTGAGGCTACACGTTTAGACGTACACGCCACACCAAATCTTTTCGAGTTACAACCTGTTGTTTAGGAGATACAAGCTAATTTTTTACGATGCTTTATTTCTTCTCGTAAAGTGTTTCCAATAAGTACGTATTTGTCTTTACTCTGCAACACGGTATTTCCTTAATACGTGGTATTCTTACATATTCTTTCGAGAGAAAACTCTCCTGTGCATTCTCTTTTGAGGCTACACGCTTAGACATACACGCAACACCAAAGCTTTTCGAGTTAAAACGTTTGGTTTAGAAAAAACAAGATAATTTCGCACTATGCGGGATTTCCTTAATACGTGGTTTTCTGACATATTTTGAGCAAAGAAAATTCATCTATGGGTTCTCTTTTCAGGCTACACGTTTAGACGTACAGGCCACACCAAATCTTTTTAAGCTACAACGTGTTGTTTAGGAGATACAAGGTAATTTCTTACGATGCGTTATTTCTTCTCGTAAAGTTTTTTCCAATACGTAAGTATTTGTCTTTACTCTGCAACACTTTATTTCCTAAAAACGTGGTATTCTTACACATTCTTTCGAGAAAAAACTCTCCTTTGCGTTCTCTTTTGAGGCTACACGCTTAGACATACACGCAAAACCAAAGCTTTTCGAGTTAAAACGTGTTGTTTAGGAAAAACAAGATAATTTCGCACGATGCGGGATTTCCTTAAAACGTGGTTTTCTGACAAATTTTGACGAAAGAAAATACTCCTGTGGGTTCTCTTTTGAGGCTACACATTTAGACGTACATGCCACACCAAATCATTTCAAGTTACAACGTGTTGTTTAGGAGAAACAAGCTAATTTTTTACGATGCGTTATTTCTTCTCATAAAGTTTTAGTGTTTCCATTACGTACATATTTGCCTTTACTCTGCAACACTGTATTTCCTTATAACGTGGTATTCTTGCATATTCTTTCGAGAGAAAACTCTCCTGTGCGTTCTCCTTTGAGGCTACATGCTTAAACATTCACGCAACACCAAAGCTTTTCGATTTACAACGTGTTGTTTAGGAAAAACAAGATAATTTCGCAAGATGCGGGATTTCCTTAAAACGTGGTTTTCTGACAAATTTTGACGAAATAAAACTCTCCTGTGGGTACTCTTTTGAGGCTACACGTTTAGACGTGCACTCCACACCAAATCTTTTCGAGTTACAACGAGTTGTTTAGGACATACAAGCCAATTTTGCCAGATGCGTTATTTCTCTCATAAAGTGTTTCCAATACGTACGTATTTGTCTTTACTCTGCAACACTGTATTTCCTTGTAAAGTGGTATCCTTACATATTCTTTCGAGAGAAAACTCTCCTGTGCGTTCTCTTTTGAGGCTACACGCTTAGACATACACGCAACACCAAAGCTTTCGAGTTACAACGTGTTGTTTAGGAAAAACAAGATAATTTCGCAAGATGCGGGATTTCCTTAAACCGTGGTTTTCTGGCAAATTTTGACGAAAGAAAATTATCCTGTGGGTTTTCTTTTGAGGCTACAAGTTTAGACGTACACACCACACCAAATCTTTTCATGTTATAACGTGTTGTTTAGGAGATACAAACTAATTTTGTAAGATGCCTTATTTCTTCTCGTAAGGTTTAAGTTTTTCCAATAAGTACGTATTTGTCTTTACTCTGCAACACTGTATTTCCTTTAACGTGGTATTCTTACATATTCTTTCGAGAGAAAACTCTCCTGGGCATTCTCCTTTGAGGTTACAGGCTTAGACATACACGCAACACCAAAGCTTTTCGAGTTAAAACGTTTTGTTTAGGAAAAACAAGATAATTTCGCACGATGCGGAATTTCCTTAATACGTGGTTTTCTGACAAATTTTGACCAAAGAAAATTCTCCTATGGGTACTCTTTTGAGGCTACACGTTTAGACGTACAGGCCACACCAAATCTTTTTAAGTTACAACGTGTTGTTTAGGAGATACAAGCTAATTTTGTACGATGCGTTATTTCTTCTCTTAAGTCTAAGTTTTTCTAATAAGTACAAATTTGTCTTTACTCTGCAACACTGTATTTCCTTATAACGTGGTATTCTTACATATTCTTTCGAGAGAAAACTCTCCTGTGCGTTCTCTTTTGCGGCTACACGCTTAGACATACACGCAACACCAAAGCTTTTCGAGTTAAAACGTTTTGTTTAAGAAAAACAAGATAATTTCGCAGAATGCGGGATTTCCTAAAAACGTGGTTTTCTGACAAATTTTGACGAAAGAAAATTTTCCTGTGGGTTCTCTTTTGAGGCTACACGTATAGACATACACAGCACACCAAATCTTTTCGAGTTATAATGTGTTGTTTAGGAGATACAAACTAATTTTGTAAGATGCCTTATTTCTTCTCGTAAGGTTTAAGTTTTTCCAATAAGTACGTATTTGTCTTTACTCTGCAACACTGTATTTCCTTATAACGTGGTATTCTTACATATTCTTTCGTGAGAAAACTCTCCTGTGTGTTCTCTTTTGAGGCTACACGCTTAGACATACACGCAACACGAAAGCTTTTCGAGTTAAAACGTTTGGTTTAGGAAAAACAAGATAATGTCGCACTATGGGGGATTTCCTTAATACATGGTTTTCTGACAAATTTTGACCAAAGAAAATTCTCCTATGGGTTCTCTTTTCAGGCTACACGTTTAGACATACAGGCCACACCAAATCTTTTTATGTTACAACGTGTTGTTTAGGAGATACAAGCTAATTTCTTAAGATGCGTTATTTCTTCTCATAAAGTTTTTCCAAGACGTAAGTATTTGTCTTTACTCTGCAACACTGTATTTCCTAATAACGTGGTATTCTTACATATTCTTTTGAGAAAAAACTCTCCTTTGCGTTCTCTTTTGAGGCTACATGCTTAGACATACACGCAACACCAAAGCTTTTCGAGTTACAACGTGTTGTTTAGGAAAAACAAGATATTTTTGCACGATGCGGGATTACCTTAAAACGTGGTTTTCTGACAAATTTTGACGAAAGAAAATACTCCTGTGGGTTCTCTTTTGAGGCTACACATTTAGACGTACACGCCACACCAAATCTTTTCGAGTTACAACGTGTTGTTTAGGAGCAACAAGGTAATTTTTCTACGATGCGTTATTTCTTCTCATAAAGTTTAAGTGTTTCCATTACGTACATATTTGCCTTTACTCTGCAACACTGTATTTCCTTATAACGTGGTATTCTTGCATATTCTTTCGAGAGAAAACTCTCCTGTGCGTTCTCCTTTGAGGCTACATGCTTAGACATTCACGCAACACCAAAGCTTTTCGATTTACAACGTGTTGTTTAGGAAAAACAAGATAATTTCGCATGATGCGGGATTTCCTTAAAACGTGGTTTTCTGACAAATTTTGACGAAATAAAACTCTCCTGTGGGTACTCTTTTGAGGCTACACGTTTAGCCGTACAAGCCACACCAAATCTTTTCAAGTTACAACGTGTTGTTTAGGAGATACAAGCTAATTTTGTACGATGCGTTATTTCTTCTCGTAAAGTTTAAGTTTTTCCAATAAGTATGTATTTGTCTTTACTCTGCAACACTGTATTTCCTTATAACGTGGTATTCTTACATATTCTTTCGAGAGAAAACTCTCCTGAGCATTCTCTTTTGAGGCTACACGCTTAGACATACACGCAACACCAAAGCATTTCGAGTTAAAACGTTTTGTTTAGGAAAAACAAGATAATTTCGCACGATGCGGGATTTCCTTAATACGTGGTTTTCTGACAAATTTTGACCAAAGAAAATTCTCCTATGGCTTCTTTTTTCAGGCTACACGTTTAGACGTACAGGCCACACCAAATCTTTTTAAGTTGCAACGTGTTGTTTAGTAGATACAAGCTAATTTTGTACGATGCGTTATTTCTTCTCCTAAAGTTTTTCCAATACATAAGTATTTGTCTTTACTCTGCAACACTGTATTTCCTAATAACGTGGTATTCTTACATATTCTTTCGAGAAAAAACTCTCCTTTGCGTTCCCCTTTGAGGCTACACGCTTACACATACACGCAACACCAAAGCTTTTAAGTTACAACGTGTTGTTTAGGAGATACAAGGTAATTTCTTACTATGCGTTATTTCTTCTCGTAAAGTTTTTCCAAGACGTAAGTATTTGTCTTTACTCTGCAACACTGTATTTCCTAATATCGTGGTATTCTTACATATTCTTTCGAGAAAAAAACTCTCCTTTGCGTTCTCTTTTGAGGCTACACGCTTAGACATACACGCAACACCAAAGCTTTTCGAGTTACAACGTGTTGTTTAGGATAAACAAGATAATTTCGCATGATGCGGGATTTCCTTAAAACGTGGTTTTCTGACAAATTTTGACGAAAGAAAATACTCCTGTGGGTTCTCTTTTGAGGCTACACATTTAGACGTACACGCCACACCAAATCTTTTCGAGTTACAACGTGTTGTTTAGGAGAAACAAGCTAATTTTTTTACGATGCGTTATTTCTTCTCATAAAGTTTAAGTGTTTCCATTACGTACATATTTTCCTTTACTCTGCAACACTGTATTTCCTTATAACGTGGTATTCTTGCATATTCTTTCGAGAGAAAACTCTCCTGTGCGTTCTCCTTTGAGGCTACATGCTTAGACATTCACGCAACACCAGATCTTTTCGAGTTACAACGTGTTGTTTAGGAGATACAAGCTAATTTTTTTACGATGCGTTATTTCTTCTCATAAAGTTTAAGTGTTTCCATTACGTACATATTTGCCTTTACTCTGCAACACTGTATTTCCTTATAACGTGGTATTCTTGCATATTCTTTCGAGAGAAAACTCTCCTGTGCGTTCCCCTTTGAGGCTACATGCTTAGACATACACGCAACACCAAAGCTTTTCGAGTTACAACGTGTTTTTTAGGAAAAACAAGATAATTTCACACGATGCGGGATTTCCTTAAAACGTGGTTTTCTGACAAATTTTGACGAAAGAAAATTATCCTGTGGGTTCTCTTTTTAGGCTACACGTTTAGACGTACATACCACACCAAATCTTTTCGAGTTATAACGTGTTGTTTAGGAGATAGAAACTAATTTTGTAAGATGCCTTATTTCTTCTCGTAAAGTTTAAGTTTTTCCAATAAGTACATATTTGTCTTTACTCTGCAACACTGTATTTCCTTATAACGTGGTATTCTTACATATTCTTTCGAGAGAAAACTCTCCTGTGCGTTCTCTTTTGAGGCTATACGCTTTGACATACACGCAACACCAAAGTTTTTCGAGTTAAAATGTGTTGTTTAGGAAAGACAAGATAATTTAGCATGATGCGGGATTTCCTTAAAACGTGGTTTTCTGACAAATTTTGACGAAAGAAAATACTCCTGTGGGTTCTCTTTTGAGGCTACACATTTAGACGTGCCCGAGACACTAAATCTTGTCGAGTTACAAAGTGTTGTTTAGGAGATACAAGCTAATTTTTTTACGATGCATTATTTCTTCTCATAAAGTTTAAGTGTTTCCATTATGTAAAAATTTGGCTTTACTCTGCAACACTGTATTTCCTTATAACGAGGTATTCTTGCATATTCTTTTGAGAGAAAACTCTCCTGTGCGGTCTCCTTTGAGGCTACATGCTTAGACATACACTCAACTCCAAAGCTTTTCGAATTACAACATGTTGTTTAGGAAAAACAACATAATTTCGCACGATGCGGGATTTCCTTAAAACGTGGTTTTCTGACAAATTTTGACCAAATAAAACTCTCCTGTGTGTACTCTTTTGAGGCTACACGTTTAGACGTACACGCCACACCAAATCTTTTCGAGTTACAACCTGTTGTTTAGGAGATACAAGCTAATTTTTTACGATGCGTTATTTCTTCTCGTAAAGTGTTTCCAATAAGTACGTATTTGTCTTTACTCTGCAACACGGTATTTCCTTAATACATGGTATTCTTACATATTCTTTCGAGAGAAAACTCTCCTGTGCGTTCTCTTTTGTGGGTACACGCTTAAACATTCACGCAACACCAAAGCTTTTCGAGTTTCAATGTGTTGTTTATGAAGAACAAGATAATTTCTCACGATGCGGGATTTCCTTAAAACGTGGTTTTCTGACAAATTTCGACGAACGAAAATTGTCCTGTGGTTCTCTTTTGAGGCTACACCTTTAGACGTACACGCCACATCAAATCTTTTCGAGTTACAACGTGTTGTTTAGGAGATACAAGCTAATTTTGTACGATGCTTTATTTCATCTCGTAAAGTTTAAGGGTTTCCAATACGTAATTATTTGTCTTTATTCTGCAACACTGTACTTCCTTATAACGTGGTATTCTCACATATTCTTTCGAGAGAAAACTTTCGTGTGTGTTCTCTTTTGAGGCTACACGCTTAGACATACACGCATCACCAAAGATTTTCGAGTTACTATGTGTTGTTTAGGAAAACAAGATAATTTCGCAAGATGCGGGATTTCCTTAAAACGTGGTTTTCTGACAAATTTTGACGAAATAAAACTCTCCTGTGGGTACTCTTTTGAGGCTACACGTTTAGACGTGCACCCCACACCAAATCTTTTCGAGTTACAACGAGTTGTTTAGGACTTACAAGCTAATTTTGCCAGATGCGTTATTTCTCTCATAAAGTGTTTCCAATACGTACGTATTTGTCTTTACTCTGCAACACTGTATTTCCTTATAACGTGGTATCCTTACATATTCTTTCGAGAGAAAACTCTCCTGTGCGTTCTCTTTTGAGGCTACACCCTTAGACATACACGCAACACCAAAGCTTTCGAGTTACAACGTGTTGTTTAGGAAAAACAAGATAATTTCGCAAGATGCGGGATTTCCTTAAAACGTGGTTTTCTGACAAATTTTGACGAAAGAAAATTATCCTGTGGGTTCTCTTTTGAGGCTACAAGTTTAGACGTACACACCACACCAAATCTTTTCAAGTTATAACGTGTTGTTTAGGAGATACAAACTAATTTTGTAAGATGCCTTATTTCTTCTCGTAAATTTTAAGTTTTTCCAATAAGTACGTATTTGTCTTTACTCTGCAACACTGTATTTCCTTATAACGTGGTATTCTTACATATTCTTTCGAGAGAAAACTCTCCTGGGCATTCTCCTTTGAGGTTACAGGCTTAGACATACACGCAACACCAAAGCTTTTCGAGTTAAAACGTTTTGTTTAGGAAAAACAAGATAATTTCGCATGATGCGGAATTTCCTTAATACGTGGTTTTCTGACAAATTTTGACCAAAGAAAATTCTCCTATGGGTTCTCTTTTGAGGCTACACGTTTAGACGTACAGGCCACACCAAATCTTTTTAAGTTACAACGTGTTGTTTAGGAGATACAAGCTAATTTTGTACGATGCGTTATTTCTTCTCTTAAGTTTAAGTTTTTCCAATAAGTACGTATTTGTCTTTACTCTGCACCACTGTATTTCCTTATAACGTTGTATTCTTACATATTCTTTCGAAAGAAAACTCTCCTGTGCGTTCTCTTTCGAGGCTACACGCTTAGACATACACGCAACACCAAAACTTTTCGAGTTAAAACGTTTTGTTTAAGAAAAACAAGATAATTTCGCAGAATGCGGGATTTCCTTAAAACGTAGTTTTCTGACAAATTTTGACGAAAGAAAATTTTCCTGTGGGTTCTCTTTTGAGGCTACACGTTTAGACATACACACCACACCAAATCTTTTCGAGTTATAATGTGTTGTTTAGGAGATACAAACTAATTTTTTAAGATGCCTTATTTCTTCTCGTAAGGTTTAAGTTTTTCCAATAAGTACGTATTTGTCTTTACTCTGCAACACTGTATTTCCTTATAACGTGGTATCCTTACATATTCTTTCGAGAGAAAACTCTCCTGTGTGTTCCCTTTTGAGGCTACACGCTTAGACATACACGCAACACCAAAGCTTTTGAGTTACAACGTGCTGTTTAGGAAAAACAAGATAATTTCGCAAGATGCGGGATTTCCTTAAAACGTGGTTTTCTGACAAATTTTGACGAAAGAAAATTATCCTGTGGGTTCTCTTTTGAGGCTACAAGTTTAGACGTACACACCACACCAAATCTTTTCAAGTTATAACGTGTTGTTTAGGAGATACAAACTAATTTTCTAAGATGCCTTATTTCTTCTCGTAAAGTTTAAGTTTTTCCAATAAGTACGTATTTGTCTTTACTCTGCAACACTGTATTTCCTTATAACGTGGTATTCTTACATATTCTTTCGAGAGAAAACTCTCCTGGGCATTCTCCTTTGAGGTTACAGGCTTAGACATACACGCAACACCAAAGCTTTTCGAGTTAAAACGTTTTGTTTAGGAAAAACAAGATAATTTTGCACGATGCGGAATTTCCTTAATACGTGGTTTTCTAACAAATTTTGACCAAAGAAAATTCTCCTATGGGTTCTCTTTTGAGGCTACACGTTTAGACGTACAGGCCACACCAAATCTTTTTAAGTTACAACGTGTTGTTTAGGAGATACAAGCTAATTTTGTACGATGCGTTATTTCTTCTCTTAAGTTTAAGTTTTTCCAATAAGTACGTATTTGTCTTTACTCTGCACCACTGTATTTCCTTATAACGTTGTATTCTTACATATTCTTTCGAGAGAAAACTCTCCTGTGCGTTCTCTTTTGAGGCTACACGCTTAGACATACACGCAACACCAAAGCTTTTCGAGTTAAAACGTTTTGTTTAAGAAAAACAAGATAATTTCGCAGAATGCGGGATTTCCTTAAAACGTGGTTTTCTGACAAATTTTGACGAAAGAAAATTTTCCTGTGGGTTCTCTTTTGAGGCTACACGTTTAGACATACACACCACACCAAATCTTTTCGAGTTATAATGTGTTGTTTAGGAGATACAAACTAATTTTTTAAGATGCCTTATTTCTTCTCGTAAGGTTTAAGTTTTTCCAATAAGTACGTATATGTCTTTACTGTGCAACACTGTATTTCCTTATAACGTGGTATTCTTACATATTCTTTCGAGAGAAAACTCTCCTGTGCGTTCTCTTTTGAGGCTACACGCTTACACATACACGCAACACCAAAGCTTTTCGAGTTAAAACGTTTGGTTTAGAAAAAAACAAGATAATTTCGCACTATGCGGGATTTCCTTAATACGTGGTTTTCTGACAAATTTTGACCAAAGAAAATTCTCCTATGGCTTCTTTTTTCAGGCTACACGTTTAGACGTACAGGCCACACCAAATCTTTTTAAGTTGCAACGTGTTGTTTAGTAGATACAAGCTAATTTTGTACGATGCGTTATTTCTTCTCGTAAAGTTTTTCCAATACATAAGTATTTTTCTTTACTCTGCAACACTGTATTTCTTAATAACGTGGTATTCTTACATATTCCTTCGAGAAAAAACTCTCCTTTGCGTTCTCCTTTGAGGCTACACGCTTACACATACACGCAACACCAAAGCTTTTCGAGTTACAACGTGTTGTTTAGGAGATACAAGCTAATTTCTTACGATGCGTTATTTCTTCTCGTAAAGTTTTTCCAAGACGTAAGTATTTGTCTTTACTCTGCAACACTGTATTTCCTAATAACGTGGTATTCTTACACATTCTTTCGAGAAAAAACTCTCCTTTGCGTTCTCTTTTGAGGCGACATGCTTAGACATACACGCAACACCAAAGCTTTTCGAGTTACAACGTGTTGTTTAGGAAAAACAAGATAATTTCGCACGATGCGGGATTTCCTTAAAACGTGGTTTTCTGACAAATTTTGACGAAAGAAAATACTCCTGTGGGTTCTCTTTTGAGGCTACACATTTAGACGTACATGCCACACCAAATCATTTCGAGTTACAACGTGTTGTTTAGGAGAAACAAGCTAATTTTTTACGATGCGTTATTTCTTCTCATAAAGTTTTAGTGTTTCCATTACGTACATATTTGCCTTTACTCTGCAACACTGTATTTCCTTATAACGTGGTATTCTTGCATATTCTTTCGAGAGAAAACTCTCCTGTGCGTTCTCCTTTGAGGCTACATGCTTAGACATTCACGCAACACCAAAGCTTTTCAATTTACAACGTGTTGTTTAGGAAAAACAAGATAATTTCGCAAGATGCGGGATTTCCTTAAAATGTGGTTTTCTGACAAATTTTGACGAAATAAAACTCTCCTGTGGGTACTCTTTTGAGGCTACACGTTTAGACGTGCACCCCACACGAAATCTTTTCGAGTTACAACGAGTTGTTTAGGACATACAAGCCAATTTTGCCAGATGCGTTATTTCTCTCATAAAGTGTTTCCAATACGTACGTATTTGTCTTTACTCTGCAACACTGTATTTCCTTATAACGTGGTATCCTTACATATTCTTTCGAGAGAAAACTCTCCTGTGCGTTCTCTTTTGAGGCTACACGCTTAGACATACACGCAACACCAAAGCTTTCGAGTTACAACGTGTTGTTTAGGAAAAACAAGATAATTTCGCAAGATGCGGGATTTCCTTAAAACGTGGTTTTCTGGCAAATTTTGACGAAAGAAAATTATCCTGTGGGTTCTCTTTTGAGGCTACAAGTTTAGACGTACACACCACACCAAATCTTTTCAAGTTATAACGTGTTGTTTAGGAGATACAAACTAATTTTGTAAGATGCCTTATTTCTTCTCGTAAAGTTTAAGTTTTTCCAATAAGTACGTATTTGTCTTTACTCTGCAACACTCTATTTCCTTTAACGTGGTATTCTTACATATTCTTTCGAGAGAAAACTCTCCTGGGCATTCTCCTTTGAGGTTACAGGCTTAGACATACACGCAACACCAAAGCTTTTCGAGTTAAAACGTTTTGTTTAGGAAAAACAAGATAATTTCGCACGATACGGAATTTCCTTAATACGTGTTTTTCTGACAAATTTTGACCAAAGAAAATTCTCCTATGGGTTCTCTTTTGAGGCTACACGTTTAGACGTACAGGCCACACCAAATCTTTTTAAGTTACAACGTGTTGTTTAGGAGATACAAGCTAATTTTTTACGATGCATTATTTCTTCTCGTAAAGTTTAAGTTTTTCCAATAAGTACGTATTTGTCTTTACTCTGCAACACTGTATTTCCTTATAACGTGGTATTCTTACATATTCTTTCGAGAGAAAACTCTCCTGAGCGTTCTCTTTTGAGGCTACACGCTTAGACATACACGCAACACCAAAGCATTTCGAGTTAAAACGTTTTGTTTAGGAAAAACAAGATAATTTCGCACGATGCGGGATTTCCTTAATACGTGGTTTTCTGACAAATTTTGACCAAAGAAATTTCTCCTATGGCTTCTTTTTTCAGGCTACACGTTTAGACGTACAGGCCACACCAAATCTTTTTAAGTTGCAACGTGTTGTTTAGTAGATACAAGCTAATTTTGTACGATGCGTTATTTCTTCTCGTAAAGTTTTTCCAATACATAAGTATTTGTCTTTACTCTGCAACACTGAATTTCCTAATAACGTGGTATTCTTACATATTCTTTCGAGAAAAAACTCTCCTTTGCGTTCTCCTTTGAGGCTACACGCTTACACATACACGCAACACCAAAGCTTTTCGAGTTACAACGTGTTGTTTAGGAGATACAAGCTAATTTCTTACGATGCATTATTTCTTCTCGTAAAGTTTTTCCAAGACGTAAGTATTTGTCTTTACTTTGCAACACTGTATTTCTTAATAACGTGGTATTCTTACATATTCTTTCGAGAAAAAACTCTCCTTTGCGTTCTCTTTTGAGGCTACACGCTTAGACATACACGCAACACCAAAGCTTTTCGACTTACAACGTGTTGTTTAGGAAAAACAAGATAATTTCTCATGATGCGGGATTTCCTTAAAACGTGGTTTTCTGACAAATTTTGACGAAAGAAAATACTCCTGTGGGTTCTCTTTTGAGGCTACACATTTAGACGTACACGCCACACCAAATCTTTTCGAGTTACAACGTGTTGTTTAGGAGAAACAAGCTAATTTTATTACGATGCGTTATTTCTTCTCATAAAGTTTAAGTGTTTCCATTACGTACATATTTGCCTTTACTCTGCAACACTGTATTTCCTTATAACGTGGTATTCTTGCATATTCTTTCGAGAGAAAACTCTCCTGTGCGTTCTCCTTTGAGGCTACATGCTTAGACATTCACGCAACACCAGATCTTTTCGAGTTGCAACGTGTTGTTTAGGAGATACAAGCTAACTTTTTTACGATGCGTTATTTCTTCTCATAAAGTTTAAGTGTTTCCATTACGTACATATTTGCCTTTACTCTGCAACACTGTATTTCCTTATAACGTGGTATTCTTGCATATTCTTTCGAGAGAAAACTCTCCTGTGCGTTCCCCTTTGAGGCTACATGCTTAGACATACACGCAACACCAAAGCTTTTCGAGTTACAACGTGTTTTTTAGGAAAAACAAGATAATTTCACACGATGCGGGATTTCCTTAAAACGTGGTTTTCTGACAAATTTTGACGAAAGAAAATTATCCTGTGGGTTCTCTTTTTAGGCTACACGTTTAGACGTACATACCACACCAAATCTTTTCGAGTTATAACGTGTTGTTTAGGAGATAGAAACTAATTTTGTAAGATGCCTTATTTCTTCTCGTAAAGTTTAAGTTTTTCCAATAAGTACGTATTTGTCTTTACTCTGCAACACTGTATTTCCTTATAACGTGGTATTCTTACATATTCTTTCGAGAGAAAACTCTCCTGTGCGTTCTCTTTTGAGGCTATACGCTTTGACATACACGCAACACCAAAGTTTTTCGAGTTACAATGTGTTGTTTAGGAAAAACAAGATAATTTAGCATGATGCGGGATTTCCTTAAAACGTGGTTTTCTGACAAATTTTGACGAAAGAAAATACTCCTGTGGGTTCTCTTTTGAGGCTACACATTTAGACGTGCCCGAGACACTAAATCTTGTCGAGTTACAACGTGTTGTTTAGGAGATACAAGCTAATTTTTTTACGATGCATTATTTCTTCTCATAAAGTTTAAGTGTTTCCATTATGTAAAAATTTGGCTTTACTCTGCAACACTGTATTTCCTTATAACGAGGTATTCTTGCATATTCTTTTGAGAGAAAACTCTCCTGTGCGGTCTCCTTTGAGGCTACATGCTTAGACATACACTCAACTCCAAAGCTTTTCGAATCACAACATGTTGTTTAGGAAAAACAACATAATTTCGCACGATGCGGGATTTCCTTAAAACGTGGTTTTCTGACAAATTTTGACCAAATAAAACTCTCCTGTGTGTACTCTTTTGAGGCTACACGTTTAGACGTACACGCCACACCAAATCTTTTCGAGTTACAACCTGTTGTTTAGGAGATACAAGCTAATTTTTTACGATGCGTTATTTCTTCTCGTAAAGTGTTTCCAATAAGTACGTATTTGTCTTTACTCTGCAACACGGTATTTCCTTAATACATGGTATTCTTACATATTCTTTCGAGAGAAAACTCTCCTGTGCGTTCTCTTTTGTGGGTACACGCTTAAACATACACGCAACACCAAAGCTTTTCGAGTTTCAATGTGTTGTTTATGAAGAACAAGATAATTTCTCACGATGCGGGATTTCCTTAAAACGTGGTTTTCTGACAAATTTTGACGAACGAAAATTGTCCTGTGGTTCTCTTTTGAGGCTACACGTTTAGACGTACACGCCACACCAAATCTTTTCGAGTTACAACGTGTTGTTTAGGAGATACAAGCTAATTTTGTACGATGCTTTATTTCATCTCGTAAAGTTTAAGGGTTTCCAATACGTAATTATTTGTCTTTATTCTGCAACACTGTACTTCCTTATAACGTGGTATTCTCACATATTCTTTCGAGAGAAAACTCTCCTGTGTGTTCTCTTTTGAGGCTACACGCTTAGACATACACGCATCTCCAAAGATTTTCGAGTTACTACGTGTTGTTTAGGAAAACAAGATAATTTCGCAAGATGCGGGATTTCCTTAAAACGTGGTTTTCTGACAAATTTTGACGAAATAAAACTCTCCTATGGGTACTCTTTTGAGGCTACACGTTTAGACGTGCACCCCACACCAAATCTTTTCGAGTTACAACGAGTTGTTTAGGACATACAAGCTAATTTTGCCAGATGCGTTATTTCTCTCATAAAGTGTTTCCAATACGTATGTATTTGTCTTTACTCTGCAACACTGTATTTCCTTATAATGTGGTATCCTTACATATTCTTTCGAGAGAAAACTCTCCTGTGCGTTCTCTTTTGAGGCTACACGCTTAGAAATACACGCAACACCAAAGCTTTCGAGTTACAACGTGTTGTTTAGGAAAAACAAGATAATTTCGCAAGATGCGGGATTTCCTTAAAACGTGGTTTTCTGACAAATTTTGACGAAAGAAAATTATCCTGTGGGTTCTCTTTTGAGGCTACAAGTTTAGACGTACACACCACACCAAATCTATTCAAGTTATAACGTGTTGTTTAGGAGATAGAAACTAATTTTGTAAGATGCCTTATTTCTTCTCTTAAGTTTAAGTTTTTCCAATAAGTAAGTATTTGTCTTTACTCTGCAACACTGTATTTCCTTATAAAGTGGTATTCTTACATATTCTTTCGAGAGAAAACTCTCCTGGGCATTCTCCTTTGAGGTTACAGGCTTAGACATACACGCAACACCAAAGCTTTTCGAGTTAAAACGTTTTGTTTAGGAAAAACAAGATAATTTCGCACGATGCGGAATTTCCTTAATACGTGGTTTTCTGACAAATTTTGACCAAAGAAAATTCTCCTATGGGTTCTCTTTTGATGCTACACGTTTAGACGTACAGGCCACACCAAATCTTTTTAAGTTACAACGTGTTGTTTAGGAGATACAAGCTAATTTTGTACGATGCGTTATTTTTTCTCTTAAGTTTAAGTTTTTCCAATAAGTAAGTATTTCTCTTTACTCTACAACACTGTATTTCCTTATAACGTGGTATTCTTACATATTCTTTCGAGAGAAAACTCTCCTGTGCGTTCTCTTTTGAGGCTACACGCTTAGACATACATGCAACACCAAAGCTTTTCGAGTTTAAATGTTTTGTTTAAGAAAAATAAGATAATTTCGCAGAATGAGGGATTTCTTTAAAACGTGGTTTTCTGACAAATTTTGACGAAAGAAAATTTTCCTGTGGGTTCTCTTTTGAGGCTACTCGCTTAGACATACATACCACACCAAATCTTTTCGAGTTATAAAGTTATAATGTGTTGTTTAGGAGATACAAACTAATTTTGTAAGATGCCTTATTTCTTCTCGTAAGGTTTAAGTTTTTCCAATAAGTACGTATTTGTCTTTACTCTACAACACTGTATTTCCTTATAACGTGGTATTCTTACATATTCTTTCGAGAGAAAACTCTCCTGAGCGTTCTCTTTTGAGGCTACACGCTTAGACATACACGCAACACCAAAGCATTTCGAGTTAAAACGTTTTGTTTAGGAAAAACAAGATAATTTCTCACGATGCGGGATTTCCTTAATACGTGGTTTTCTGACAAATTTTGACCAAAGAAAATTCTCCTATGGCTTCTTTTTTCAGGCTACACGTTTAGACGTACAGGCCACACCAAATCTTTTTAAGTTGCAACGTGTTGTTTAGTAGATACAAGCTAATTTTGTACGATGCGTTATTTCTTCTCGTAAAGTTTTTCCAATACATAAGTATTTGTCTTTACTCTGCAACACTGTATTTCCTAATAACGTGGTATTCTTACATATTCTTTCGAGAAAAAACTCTCCTTTGCGTTCTCCTTTGAGGCTACACGCTTACACATACATGCAACACCAAAGCTTTTCGAGTTACAACGTGTTGTTTAGGAGATACAAGCTAATTTCTTACGATGCGTTATTTCTTCTCGTAAAGTTTTTCCAAGACGTAAGTATTTGTCTTTACTTTGCAACACTGTATTTCTTAATAACGTGGTATTCTTACATATTCTTTCGAGAAAAAACTCTCCTTTGCGTTCTCTTTTGAGGCTACACGCTTAGACATACACGCAACACCAAAGCTTTTCGACTTACAACGTGTTGTTTAGGAAAAACAAGATAATTTCTCATGATGCGGGATTTCCTTAAAACGTGGTTTTCTGACAAATTTTGACGAAAGAAAATACTCCTGTGGGTTCTCTTTTGAGGCTACACATTTAGACGTACACGCCACACCAAATCTTTTCGAGTTACAACGTGTTGTTTAGGAGAAACAAGCTAATTTTATTACGATGCGTTATTTCTTCTCATAAAGTTTAAGTGTTTCCATTACGTACATATTTGCCTTTACTCTGCAACACTGTATTTCCTTATAACGTGGTATTCTTGCATATTCTTTCGAGAGAAAACTCTCCTGTGCGTTCTCCTTTGAGGCTACATGCTTAGACATTCACGCAACACCAGATCTTTTCGAGTTGCAACGTGTTGTTTAGGAGATACAAGCTAATTTTTTTACGATGCGTTATTTCTTCTCATAAAGTTTAAGTGTTTCCATTACGTACATATTTGCCTTTACTCTGCAACACTGTATTTCCTTATAACGTGGTATTCTTGCATATTCTTTCGAGAGAAAACTCTCCTGTGCGTTCCCCTTTGAGGCTACATGCTTAGACATACACGCAACACCAAAGCTTTTCGAGTTACAACGTGTTTTTTAGGAAAAACAAGATAATTTCACACGATGCGGGATTTCCTTAAAACGTGGTTTTCTGACAAATTTTGACGAAAGAAAATTATCCTGTGGGTTCTCTTTTTAGGCTACACGTTTAGACGTACATACCACACCAAATCTTTTCGAGTTATAACGTGTTGTTTAGGAGATAGAAACTAATTTTGTAAGATGCCTTATTTCTTCTCGTAAAGTTTAAGTTTTTCCAATAAGTACGTATTTGTCTTTACTCTGCAACACTGTATTTCCTTATAACGTGGTATTCTTACATATTCTTTCGAGAGAAAACTCTCCTGTGCGTTCTCTTTTGAGGCTATACGCTTTGACATACACGCAACACCAAAGTTTTTCGAGTTACAATGTGTTGTTTAGGAAAAACAAGATAATTTAGCATGATGCGGGATTTCCTTAAAACGTGGTTTTCTGACAAATTTTGACGAAAGAAAATACTCCTGTGGGTTCTCTTTTGAGGCTACACATTTAGACGTGCCCGAGACACTAAATCTTGTCGAGTTACAACGTGTTGTTTAGGAGATACAAGCTAATTTTTTTACGATGCATTATTTCTTCTCATAAAGTTTAAGTGTTTCCATTATGTAAAAATTTGGCTTTACTCTGCAACACTGTATTTCCTTATAACGAGGTATTCTTGCATATTCTTTTGAGAGAAAACTCTCCTGTGCGGTCTCCTTTGAGGCTACATGCTTAGACATACACTCAACTCCAAAGCTTTTCGAATCACAACATGTTGTTTAGGAAAAACAACATAATTTCGCACGATGCGGGATTTCCTTAAAACGTGGTTTTCTGACAAATTTTGACCAAATAAAACTCTCCTGTGTGTACTCTTTTGAGGCTACACGTTTAGACGTACACGCCACACCAAATCTTTTCGAGTTACAACCTGTTGTTTAGGAGATACAAGCTAATTTTTTACGATGCGTTATTTCTTCTCGTAAAGTGTTTCCAATAAGTACGTATTTGTCTTTACTCTGCAACACGGTATTTCCTTAATACATGGTATTCTTACATATTCTTTCGAGAGAAAACTCTCCTGTGCGTTCTCTTTTGTGGGTACACGCTTAAACATACACGCAACACCAAAGCTTTTCGAGTTTCAATGTGTTGTTTATGAAGAACAAGATAATTTCTCACGATGCGGGATTTCCTTAAAACGTGGTTTTCTGACAAATTTTGACGAACGAAAATTGTCCTGTGGTTCTCTTTTGAGGCTACACCTTTAGACGTACATGCCACACCAAATCTTTTCGAGTTACAACGTGTTGTTTAGGAGATACAAGCTAATTTTGTACGATGCTTTATTTCATCTCGTAAAGTTTAAGGGTTTCCAATACGTAATTATTTGTCTTTATTCTGCAACACTGTACTTCCTTATAACGTGGTATTCTCACATATTCTTTCGAGAGAAAACTCTCCTGTGTGTTCTCTTTTGAGGCTACACGCTTAGACATACACGCATCACCAAAGATTTTCGAGTTACTACGTGTTGTTTAGGAAAACAAGATAATTTCGCAAGATGCGGGATTTCCTTAAAACGTGGTTTTCTGACAAATTTTGACGAAATAAAACTCTCCTATGGGTACTCTTTTAAGGCTACACGTTTAGACGTGCACCCCACACCAAATCTTTTCGAGTTACAACGAGTTGTTTAGGACATACAAGCTAATTTTGCCAGATGCGTTATTTCTCTCATAAAGTGTTTCCAATACGTATGTATTTGTCTTTACTCTGCAACACTGTATTTCCTTATAATGTGGTATCCTTACATATTCTTTCGAGAGAAAACTCTCTTGTGCGTTCTCTTTTGAGGCTACACGCTTAGAAATACACGC
The DNA here is from genome assembly GCF_947179515.1 of Apodemus sylvaticus. Classification (NCBI taxonomy): domain Eukaryota; kingdom Metazoa; phylum Chordata; class Mammalia; order Rodentia; family Muridae; genus Apodemus; species Apodemus sylvaticus. Next base: position 773,056 of record NW_026263087.1, on the reverse strand, counting down.
AACACCAAAGCTTTCGAGTTACAACGTGTTGTTTAGGAAAAACAAGATAATTTCGCAAGATGCGGGATTTCCTTAAAATGTGGTTTTCTGACAAATTTTGACGAAAGAAAATTATCCTGTGGGTTCTCTTTTGAGGCTACAAGTTTAGACGTACACACCACACCAAATCTATTCAAGTTATAACGTGTTGTTTAGGAGATAGAAACTAATTTTGTAAGATGCCTTATTTCTTCTCTTAAGTTTAAGTTTTTCCAATAAGTAAGTATTTGTCTTTACTCTGCAACACTGTATTTCCTTATAAAGTGGTATTCTTACATATTCTTTCGAGAGAAAACTCTCCTGGGCATTCTCCTTTGAGGTTACAGGCTTAGACATACACGCAACACCAAAGCTTTTCGAGTTAAAACGTTTTGTTTAGGAAAAACAAGATAATTTCGCAGGATGCGGAATTTCCTTAATACGTGGTTTTCTGACAAATTTTGACCAAAGAAAATTCTCCTATGGGTTCTCTTTTGATGCTACACGTTTAGACGTACAGGCCACACCAAATCTTTTTAAGTTACAACGTGTTGTTTAGGAGATACAAGCTAATTTTGTACGATGCGTTATTTTTTCTCTTAAGTTTAAGTTTTTCCAATAAGTAAGTATTTCTCTTTACTCTACAACACTGTATTTCCTTATAACGTGGTATTCTTACATATTCTTTCGAGAGAAAACTCTCCTGTGCGTTCTCTTTTGAGGCTACACGCTTAGACATACATGCAACACCAAAGCTTTTCGAGTTTAAATGTTTTGTTTAAGAAAAATAAGATAATTTCGCAGAATGCGGGATTTCCTTAAAACGTGGTTTTCTGACAAATTTTGACGAAAGAAAATTTTCCTGTGGGTTCTCTTTTGAGGCTACTCGCTTAGACATACATACCACACCAAATCTTTTCGAGTTATAAAGTTATAATGTGTTGTTTAGGAGATACAAACTAATTTTGTAAGATGCCTTATTTCTTCTCGTAAGGTTTAAGTTTTTCCAATAAGTACGTATTTGTCTTTACTCTACAACACTGTATTTCCTTATAACGTGGTATTCTTACATATTCTTTCGAGAGAAAACTCTCCTGTGCGTTCTCTTTTGAGGCTACACGCTTAGACATACACGCAACACAAAAGCTTTTCGAGTTAAAACGTTTGGTTTAGGAAAAACAAGATAATGTCGCACTATGCGGGATTTCCTTAATACGTGATTTTCTGACATATTTTGAGCAAAGAAAATTCATCTATCGGTTCTCTTTTCAGGCTACACGTTTAGACGTACAGGCCACACCAAATCTTTTTAAGCTACAACGTGTTGTTTAGGAGATACAAGCTAATTTCTTACGATGCGTTATTTCTTCTCGTAAAGTTTTTTCCAATACGTAAGTATTTGTCTTTACTCTGCAACACTGTATTTCCAGAAAACATGGTATTCTTACACATTCTTTCGAGAAAAAACTCTCCTTTGCGTTCTCTTTTGAGGCTACACGCTTAGACATACACGCAACACCAAAGCTTTTCGAGTTACAACGTGTTGTTTAGGAAAAACAAGATAATTTCGCACGATGCGGGATTTCCTTAAAACGTGGTTTTCTGGCAAATTTTGACGAAAGAAAATACTCCTGTGGGTTCTCTTTTGAGGCTACACATTTAGACGTACATGCCACACCAAATCATTTCGAGTTACAACGTGTTGTTTAGGAGAAACAAGCTAATTTTTTACGATGCGTTATTTCTTCTCATAAAGTTTTAGTGTTTCCATTACATACATATTTGCCTTTACTCTGCAACACTGTATTTCCTTATAACGTGGTATTCTTGCATATTCTTTCGAGATAAAACTCTCCTGTGCGTTCTCCTTTGAGGCTACATGCTTAAACATTCACGCAACACCAAAGCTTTTCGATTTACAACGTGTTGTTTAGGAAAAACAAGGTAATTTCGCAAGATGCGGGATTTCCTTAAAACGTGGTATTCTGACAAATTTTGACGAAATAAAACTCTCCTGTGGGTACTCTTTTGAGGCTACACGTTTAGACGTGCACCCCACACCAAATCTTTTCGAGTTACAATGAGTTGTTTAGGACATACAATCTAATTTTGCCAGATGCGTTTTTTCTCTCATAAAGTGTTTCCAATACGTACGTATTTGTCTTTACTCTGCAACACTGTATTTCCTTATAACGTGGTATCCTTACGTATTCTTTTGAGAGAAAACTCTCCTGTGCGTTCTCTTTTGAGGCTACACGCTTAGACATACACGCAACACCAAAGCTTTCGAGTTACAACGTGTTGTTTAGGAAAAACAAGATAATTTCGCAAGATGCGGGACTTCCTTAAAACGTGGTTTTCTGACAAATTTTGACGAAAGAAAATTATCCTGTGGGTTCTCTTTTGAGTCTACAAGTTTAGACGTACACACCACACCAAATGTATTCAAGTTATAACGTGTTGTTTAGGAGATACAAACTAATTTTGTAAGATGCCTTATTTCTTCTCGTAAAGTTTAAGTTTTTCCAATAAGTACGTATTTGTCTTTACTCTGCAACACTGTATTTCCTTATAACGTGGTATTCTTACATATTCTTTCGAGAGAAAGCTCTCCTGGGCATTCTCCTTTGAGGTTACAGGCTTAGACATACACGCAACACCAAAGCTTTTCGAGTTAAAACGTTTTGTTTAGGAAAAACAAGATAATTTCGCACGAAACGAAATTTCCTTAATACATGGTTTTCTGACAAATTTTGACCAAAGAAAATTCTCCTATGGGTTCTCTTTTGAGGCTACACGTTTAGACGTACAGGCCACACCAAATCTTTTTAAGTTACAACGTGTTGTTTAGGAGATACAAGCTAATTTTGTACGATGCGTTATTTCTTCTCGTAAAGTTTTTCCAAGACGTAAGTATTTGTCTTTACTCTACAACACTGTATTTCCTAATAACGTGGTATTCTTACATATTCATTTGAGAAAAAACTCTCCTTTGCGTTCTCTTTTGAGGCTACACGCTTAGACATACACGCAACACCAAAGCTTTTCGAGTTACAACGTGTTGTTTAGGAAAAACAAGATATTTTTGCACGATGCGGGATTTCCTTAAAACGTGGTTTTCTGACAAATTTTGACGAAAGAAAATACTCCTGTGGGTTCTCTTTTGAGGCTACATATTTAGACGTACACGCCACAGCAAATCTTTGCGAGTTACAACGTGTTGTTTAGGAGAAACAAGCTAATTTTTCTACGATGCGTTATTTCTTCTCATAAAGTTTAAGTGTTTCCATTACGTACATATTTGCCTTTACTCTGCAACACTGTATTTCCTTATAACTTGGTATTCTTGCATATTCTTTCGAGAGAAAACTCTCCTATGCGTTCTCCTTTGAGGCTACATGCTTAGACATTCACGCAACACCAAAGCTTTTCGAGTTACAACGTGTTGTTTAGGAAAAACAAGATAATTTCGCAAGATGCGGGATTTCCTTAAAACGTGGTTTTCTGACAAATTTTGACGAAATAAAACTCTCCTGTGGGTACTCTTTTGAGGCTACACGTTTAGACGTACAAGCCACACCAAATCTTTTCAAGTTACAACGTGTTGTTTAGGAGATACAAGCTAATTTTGTACGATGCGTTATTTCTTCTCGTAAAGTTTAAGTTTTTCCAATAAGTACGTATTTGTCTTTACTCTGCAACACTGTATTTCCTTATAACGTGGTATTCTTACATATTCTTTCGAGAGAAAACTCTCCTGTACGTTCTCTTTTGAGGCTACTCGCTTAGACATACACGCAACACCAAAGCATTTCGATTTAAAACTTTTTGTTTAGGAAAAACAAGATAATTTCGCACGATGCGGGATTTCCTTAATACGTGGTTTTCTGACAAATTTTGACCAAAGAAAATTCTCCTATGGCTTCTTTCTTCAGGCTACACGTTTAGACGTACAGGCCACACCAAATCTTTTTAAGTTGCAACGTGTTGTTTAGTAGATACAAGCTAATTTTGTACGATGCGTTATTTCTTCTCGTAAAGTTTTTCCAATACATAAGTATTTGTCTTTACTCTGCAACACTGTATTTCCTAATAACGTGGTATTCTTACATATTCTTTCGAGAAAAAACTCTCCTTTGCGTTCTCCTTTGAGGCTACACGCTTACACATACACGCAACACCAAAGCTTTTCGAGTTACAACGTGTTGTTTAGGAGATACAAGCTAATTTCTTACGATGCGTTATTTCTTCTCGTAAAGTTTTTCCAAGACGTAAGTATTTGTCTTTACTCTGCAACATTGTATTTCCTAATAACGTGGTATTCTTACATATTCTTTCGAGAAAAAACTCTCCTTTGCATTCTCTTTTGAGGCTACACGCTTAGACATACATGCAACACCAAAGCTTTTCGAGTTACAACGTGTTGTTTAGGAAAAACAAGATAATTTCGCACGATGCGGGATTTCCTTAAAACGTGGTTGTCTGACAAATTTTGACGAAAGAAAATACTCCTGTGGGTTCTCTTTTGAGGCTACACATTTAGACGTACATGCCACAGCAAATCTTTTCGAGTTACAACGTGTTGTTTAGGAGAAACAAGCTAATTTTTTTACGATGCGTTATTTCTTCTCATAAAGTTTAAGCGTTTCCATTACGTACATATTTGCCTTTACTCTGCAACACTGTATTTCCTTATAACGTGGTATTCTTGCATATTCTTTCGAGAGAAAACTCTCCTGTGCGTTCTCCTTTGAGGCTACATGCTTAGACATTCACGCAACACCAAATCTTTTCGAGTTACAACGTGTTGTTCAGGAGATACAAGCTAATTTTTTTTACGATGCGTTATTTCTTCTCATAAAGTTTAAGTGTTTCCATTACGTACATATTTGCCTTTACTCTGCAACACTGTATTTCCTTATAACATGGTATTCTTGCATATTCTTTCGAGAGAAAACTCTCCTGTGCGTTCCCCTTTGAGGCTACATGCTTAGACATACACGCAACACCAAAGCTTTTCGAGTTACAATGTGTTTTTTAGGAAAAACAAGATAATTTCACACGATGCGGGATTTCCTTAAAACGTGGTTTTCTGACAAATTTTGACGAAAGAAAATTATCCTGTGGGTTCTCTTTTTAGGCTACACGTTTAGACGTACACACCACACCAAATCTTTTCGAGTTATAACGTGTTGTTTAGGAGATACAAACTAATTTTGTAAGATGCCTTATTTCTTCTCGTAAAGTTTAAGATTTTCCAATATGTACGTATTTGTCTTTACTCTGCAACACTGTATTTCCTTATAACGTGGTATTCTTACACATTCTTTCGAGAGAAAACTCTCCTGTGCGTTCTCTTTTGAGGCTATACGCTTTGACATACACGCAACACCAAAGTTTTTCGAGTTACAATGTGTTGTTTAGGAAAAACAAGATAATTTAGCATGATGCGTGATTTCCTTAAAACGTGGTTTTCTGACAAATTTTGACGAAAGAAAATACTCCTGTGGGTTCTCTTTTGAGGCTACACATTTAGATGTGCCCGAGACACTAAATCTTGTCGAGTTACAACGTGTTGTTTAGGAGATACAAGCTAATTTTTTTACGATGCATTATTTCTTCTCATAAAGTTTAAGTGTTTCCATTATGTAAATATTTGGCTTTACTCTGCAACACTGTATTTCCTTATAACAAGGTATTCTTGCATATTCTTTCGAGAGAAAACTCTCCTGTGCGGTCTCCTTTGAGGCTACATGCTTAGACATACACTCAACTCCAAAGCTTTTGGAGTTACAACATGTTGTTTAGGAAAAACAACATAATTTCGCACGATGCGGGATTTCCTTAAAACGTGGTTTTCTGACAAATTTTGACCAAATAAAACTCTCCTGTGTGTACTATTTTGAGGCTACACTTTTAGACGTACACGCCACACCAAATCTTTTCGAGTTACAACCTGTTGTTTAGGAGATACAAGCTAATTTTTTACGATGCGTTATTTCTTCTCGTAAAGTGTTTCCAATAAGTACGTATTTGTCTTTACTCTGCAACACGGTATTTCCTTAATACGTGGATTTCTTACATATTCTTTCGAGAGAAAACTCTCCTGTGCGTTCTCTTTTGAGGGTACACACTTAAACATACACGCAACACCAAAGCTTTTCGAGTTACAATGTGTTGTTTATGAAGAACAAGATAATTTCTCACGATGCGGGATTTCCTTAAAACGTGGTTTTCTGACAAATTTTGACGAACGAAAATTGTCCTGTGGTTCTCTTTTGAGGCTACACCTTTAGACGTACACGCCACACCAAATCTTTTCGAATTACAACGTGTTGTTTAGGAGATACAAGCTAATTTTGTACGATGCTTTATTTCATCTCGTAAAGTTTAAGGGTTTCCAATACGTAAGTATTTGTCTTTATTCTGCAACACTGTACTTCCTTATAACGTGGTATTCTCACATATTCTTTCGAGAGAAAACTCTCCTGTGTGTTCTCTTTTGAGGCTACACGCTTAGACATACACGCATCACCAAAGATTTTTGAGTTACTACGTGTTGTTTAGGAAAAACAAGATAATTTCGCAAGATGCTGGATTTCCTTAAAACGTGCTTTTCTGAAACTTTGACGAAAGAAAATTCTCCTATGGGTTCTCTTTTGAGGCTACAAGTTTAGACGTACATGCCACACCAAATCTTTTCGAGTTACAAAGTGTTGTTTAGGAGATACGAGCTAATTTTGTACGATGCTGTATTTCATCTCGTAAAGTTTAAGGGTTCCAATACGTACGTATTTTTCTTTACTCTGCAACACTGTATTTCCTTATAACGTGGTCTTCTTACATATTCTTTTGAGAGAAAACTCCCCTGTGTGTTCTCTTTTAAGGCTACACGCTGAGACATACACGCAACACCAAAGGTTTTCGAGTTACAACGTGTTGTTTAGGAAAAACAAGATAATTTCGCACGATGTATGATTTCCTTAATACGTGGTTTTGTGACAAATTTGACCAAAGAAAATTCTCCTGTGTGTTCTCTTTTTGAGGCTACATGTTTAGACGTACCTGCCACACCAAGCATTTTCGAGTTACCACGTGTTGTTTAGGAGATACAAGCTAATTTTTTATGATGCGTTATTTCTTCACGTAAAGTGTTTCCAATACGTGCGTATTTGTCTTTACTCTGCAACACTGTATTTCCTTATAACCTGGTATTCTTACTTATTCTTTTGAGTGAAAACTCTCCTGTGTGTTCTCTTTTGAGGCTACACACTGAGACATACACGCAACACCCAAGCTTTTTGAGTTACAACGTGTTGTTTAGGAAAAACAAGATAATTTCGCAGGATGCGGGATTTCGTTAAAACCTTGTTTTCTGACCAATTTTGACGAAAGAAAATTCTCCAGTGGGTTCTCTTTTGAGGCTAAACTTTTAGACATACACGCCAAACTAAATGTTTTCGAGTTTCCACTTGTTGTTTAGGAGATACAATCTAATATTGTGTGATGCTTAATTTCTTCTCGCAATGTGTTTCCAATATGTACGTATTTGTCTTTACTCTGCAACACTGTATTTCCTTATAACGTTGAATTCTTACATGTTCTAATGAGAGAAAACTCTCCTGTGCATTCTCTTTTGAGGCTACACGCTTAGACATACACGCAACACCAAAGCTTTTTGAGTTACCACTTGTTGTTTAGGAAAAACAAGATAATTTCCCACGATGCGGTATTTCCTTAAAACGTGGTTTTCTGACAAATTTTGACGAAAGAAAATTCTCCTTTGTGTTCTCCTTTGAGGCTACACGTTTAGACATACACGCCAAACCAAATCTTTTCGACTTACCATGTGTTGTTTAGGAGATACAAGCTAATTTTGTTCGATGTGTTATTTCTTCTCGTAAAATGTTCCCAATATGTAAGTATTTGTCTTTACTCTGAAACACTGTATTTCCTTATAACGTGGTATTCTTACATATTCTTTCGAGAGAAAACTATCTTGTGCGTTCAGTTTTGAGGCTACACACTTAGACATACAGGCAACACCAAAGCTTTTCGAGTTACAACGTGTTGTTAATGAATAAAAAGATAATTTCGCACGATGCGGGATTTATTTAAAACGTGGTTTTCTGAAAAATTTGACAAAGGAAAATTCTTCTGTGGGCTTTCCTTTGAGGCTACACGTATAGACGTACACGTCACACCAAATCTTTTCGAGTTACAACGTGTTGTTTAGGAGATACAAGCTAATTTTGTACGATGCGTTATTTCTTCACCTAAAGTGTTTCCAATATGTACTTATTTGTCTTTACTCTGCAATACTGTATTTTCTTATAACGTGGTATTCTTACATATTCTCGCTTGAAGCGAGATTTCCATAAAACGTGGATTTCTGACAAATTTTGACGAAAGAAAGTTCTCCTGTGGGTTCTCTTTTGAGGCTATACGTGTAGAGGTACGAGCCACACCAAATCTTTTCGAGTTAAAACCTGTTGTTTAGGAGATACAAGCTAATTTTGTATTATGCTTTATTTCTTCTCTTAAAGTGTTTCCAATACGTACGTATTTGTCTTTACTCTGCAACACTGTATTTCCTTATAACGTGGTATTCTTACATATTCTTTCGAGAGAAAACTCTCCTGTGCATTCTCTTTTGAGGCTACACAATTAGATATACACGCAACACCAAAGCTTTTCGAGTTACAACTTGTTGTTTAGGAAAAACAAGATAATTTCGCACGATGCGAGATTTCCTTAAAACGTGGTTTCTGACAAATTTTGATGAAAGAATATTCTCCTGTCGGTTCTCGTTTGAGGCTACACTTTTAGACGTACATGTCACACCAAATCTTTTCGAGTTACAACGTGTTGTTTAGGAGATACAAGCTACTTTTTTAAGATGCATTATTTCTTCTCGTAAAGTGTTTCCAATATGTACTTATTTGTCTTTACTCTGCAAAATTGTATTTCCTTTTAACGTGGTATTCTTACATATTCTTTCGAGAGAAAACTCTCCTGTGCCTTCTCTTTGGAGGCTCCACGCTTACACATACACGCAACACCAAAGCTTTTCGAGTTACAACATGTTGTTTAGGAAAAAGATGATTTCGTACGATGAGGGATTTCCTTAAAACGTGGTTTTCTGAAAAAATTTTGAAGGAAGAAAATTCTCCTGTGGGTTCTCTTTTGATGCTACACATTTAGACGTACATGCCACACCAAATCTTTTCTAGGTACAACCTTTTGTTTAGGAGATACAAGCTAATTTTCTACGATGTGTTCTTTTCATAAAGTGTTTCCAATACGTACATATTTGTCTTTACTCTGCAACATTGTATTTCCTTATAACGTGGTATTTTTACATATTCTTTCGAGAGAAAACTATCCTGTGCGTTCCCTTTTGAGGCTACACACTGAGACATACAGGCAACACCAAAGCTTTTCGAGTTACAACGTGTTGTTTATGAAAAACAAGATAATTTCGCACGATGCAGGATTTCCTTAAAACGTGGTTTTCTGACAAATTTTGAAGAAAGAAAATTCTCCTGTCGGTTCTCTTTTGAGGCTACACGTTTAGACATACACGACACACCAAATCCTTTCGAGTTACCACGTGTTGTTTAGGAGATACACGCTAATTTTGTACAATACGTTATTTCTTCTCGTAAAGTGTTTCCAATATGTACGTATTTGTCTTTACTCTGCAACACTGTATTTCCTTATAACGTTGTATTCTTACATGTACTTTCGAGAGAAAACTCTCTTGTGCATTGTCTTTAGAGGCAACATGCTCAGACATACACGCAACACCAAAGCTTTTCGAGTTAAAACGTGTTGTTTAGGAAAAACAAGATAATTTTGCACGATGCGGGATTTCCTTAAAACGTGGTTTTTTGACACATTTTGACGAAACAAAATACTCCTGTGGTTTCTGTTTTAAGGCTACACGTGTAGACGTACGAGCCACACCAAATATTTTCGAGTTAGAACGTGTTGTTTAGGAGATACAAGCAAATATTGTACGATGCATTATTTCTTCCCTAAAGTGTTTCCAATATGTACTTATTTGTCTTTACTCTGCAACACTGCATTTTCTTATAACGTGGTATTCTTACATATTCTTTCTAGGGAAAACTCTCCTGTGCATTCTCTTTTGAGGCTACACGCTTAGACAAACAAGGAACGCCAAAGCTTTTCGAGTTACAACGTGTTGTTTAGGAAAAACAAGATAATTTCGCAGGATGCGAGATTTCCATAAAACGTGGTTTTCTGACAAATTTTGACGAAAGAAAGTTCTCCTGTGGGTTCTCTTTTGAGGCAACACGTGTAGAGGTATGAGCCACACCAAATCTTTTCGAATTATAACCTGTTGTTTAGGAGATACAAGCTAATTTTGTATTATGCTTTATTTCTTCTCTTAAAGTGTTTCCAATACGTACGTAGCTGTCTTTACTCTGCAACACTGTATTTCCTTATAATGTGGTATTCTTACATATTCTTTCGAGAGAAAACTCTCCTGTGCATTCTCTTTTGAGGCTACACGCTTAGACATACACGCAACACCAAAGCTTTTCCTGTTGCAATGTGTTGTTTAGGAAAAACAAGATAATTTTTCACGATGCGAGATTTCCTTAAAACGTGGTTTCTGACAAATTTTGATGAAAGAAAATTCTCCTGTGGGTTCTCGTTTGAGGCTACACTTTTAGACGTACACGTCACACCGAATCTTTTCGAGTTACAACGTGTTGTTTAGGAGATACAAGTTAATTTTGTAGGATGCATTATTTCTTTTTGTAAAGTGTTTCCAATATGTACTTATTTGTCTTTACTCTGCAACACTGTATTTCCTCATAACGTGGTATTCTTACATATTCTTTCGAGAGAAAACTCTCCTGTGCCTTCTCTTTGGAGGCTCCACGCTTACACATACACGCAACACCAAAGCTTTTCGAGTTACAACATGTTGTTTAGGAAAAAGATGATTTCGTACGATGAGGGATTTCCTTAAAACGTGGTTTTCTGAAAAATTTTGAAGGAAGAAAATTCTCCTGTGGGTTCTTTTTTGATGCTACACATTTAGACGTACATGCCACACCAAATCTTTTCTAGGTACAACCTTTTGTTTAGGAGATACAAGCTAATTTTCTACGATGTGTTCTTTTCATAAAGTGTTTCCAATACGTACATATTTGTCTTTACTCTGCAACATTGTATTTCCTTATAACGTGGTATTTTTACATATTCTTTCGAGAGAAAACTATCCTGTGCGTTCCCTTTTGAGGCTACACACTGAGACATACAGGCAACACCAAAGCTTTTCGAGTTACAACGTGTTGTTTATGAAAAACAAGATAATTTCGCACGATGCAGGATTTCCTTAAAACGTGGTTTTCTGACAAATTTTGAAGAAAGAAAATTCTCCTGTCGGTTCTCTTTTGAGGCTACACGTTTAGACATACACGACACACCAAATCCTTTCGAGTTACCACGTGTTGTTTAGGAGATACACGCTAATTTTGTACAATGCGTTATTTCTTCTCGTAAAGTGTTTCCAATATGTACGTATTTGTCTTTACTCTGCAACACTGTATTTCCTTATAACGTTGTATTCTTACATGTACTTTCGAGAGAAAACTCTCTTGTGCATTGTCTTTAGAGGCAACATGCTCAGACATACACGCAACACCAAAGCTTTTCGAGTTAAAACGTGTTGTTTAGGAAAAACAAGATAATTTTGCACGATGCGGGATTTCCTTAAAACGTGGTTTTTTGACACATTTTGACGAAACAAAATACTCCTGTGGTTTCTGTTTTAAGGCTACACGTGTAGACGTACGAGCCACACCAAATATTTTCGAGTTAGAACGTGTTGTTTAGGAGATACAAGCAAATATTGTACGATGCATTATTTCTTCCCTAAAGTGTTTCCAATATGTACTTATTTGTCTTTACTCTGCAACACTGCATTTTCTTATAACGTGGTATTCTTACATATTCTTTCTAGGGAAAACTCTCCTGTGCATTCTCTTTTGAGGCTACACGCTTAGACAAACAAGGAACGCCAAAGCTTTTCGAGTTACAACGTGTTGTTTAGGAAAAACAAGATAATTTCGCAGGATGCGAGATTTCCATAAAACGTGGTTTTCTGACAAATTTTGACGAAAGAAAGTTCTCCTGTGGGTTCTCTTTTGAGGCAACACGTGTAGAGGTATGAGCCACACCAAATCTTTTCGAATTATAACCTGTTGTTTAGGAGATACAAGCTAATTTTGTATTATGCTTTATTTCTTCTCTTAAAGTGTTTCCAATACGTACGTAGCTGTCTTTACTCTGCAACACTGTATTTCCTTATAATGTGGTATTCTTACATATTCTTTCGAGAGAAAACTCTCCTGTGCATTCTCTTTTGAGGCTACACGCTTAGACATACACGCAACACCAAAGCTTTTCCTGTTGCAATGTGTTGTTTAGGAAAAACAAGATAATTTTTCACGATGCGAGATTTCCTTAAAACGTGGTTTCTGACAAATTTTGATGAAAGAAAATTCTCCTGTGGGTTCTCGTTTGAGGCTACACTTTTAGACGTACACGTCACACCGAATCTTTTCGAGTTACAACGTGTTGTTTAGGAGATACAAGTTAATTTTGTAGGATGCATTATTTCTTTTTGTAAAGTGTTTCCAATATGTACTTATTTGTCTTTACTCTGCAACACTGTATTTCCTCATAACGTGGTATTCTTACATATTCTTTCGAGAGAAAACTCTCCTGTGCCTTCTCTTTGGAGGCTCCACGCTTACACATACACGCAACACCAAAGCTTTTCGAGTTACAACATGTTGTTTAGGAAAAAGATGATTTCGTACGATGAGGGATTTCCTTAAAACGTGGTTTTCTGAAAAATTTTGAAGGAAGAAAATTCTCCTGTGGGTTCTCTTTTGATGCTACACATTTAGACGTACATGCCACACCAAATCTTTTCTAGGTACAACCTTTTGTTTAGGAGATACAAGCTAATTTTCTACGATGTGTTCTTTTCATAAAGTGTTTCCAATACGTACATATTTGTCTTTACTCTGCAACATTGTATTTCCTTATAACGTGGTATTTTTACATATTCTTTCGAGAGAAAACTATCCTGTGCGTTCCCTTTTGAGGCTACACACTGAGACATACAGGCAACACCAAAGCTTTTCGAGTTACAACGTGTTGTTTATGAAAAACAAGATAATTTCGCACGATGCAGGATTTCCTTAAAACGTGGTTTTCTGACAAATTTTGAAGAAAGAAAATTCTCCTGTCGGTTCTCTTTTGAGGCTACACGTTTAGACATACACGACACACCAAATCCTTTCGAGTTACCACGTGTTGTTTAGGAGATACACGCTAATTTTGTACAATGCGTTATTTCTTCTCGTAAAGTGTTTCCAATATGTACGTATTTGTCTTTACTCTGCAACACTGTATTTCCTTATAACGTTGTATTCTTACATGTACTTTCGAGAGAAAACTCTCTTGTGCATTGTCTTTAGAGGCAACATGCTCAGACATACACGCAACACCAAAGCTTTTCGAGTTAAAACGTGTTGTTTAGGAAAAACAAGATAATTTTGCACGATGCGGGATTTCCTTAAAACGTGGTTTTTTGACACATTTTGACGAAAGAAAATGCTCCTGTGGTTTCTGTTTTGAGGCTACACGTGTAGACGTACGAGCCACACCAAATATTTTCGAGTTAGAACGTGTTGTTTAGGAGATACAAGCAAATATTGTACGATGCATTATTTCTTCCCTAAAGTGTTTCCAATATGTACTTATTTGTCTTTACTCTGCAACACTGTATTTTCTTATAACGTGGTATTCTTACATATTCTTTCTAGGGAAAACTCTCCTGTGCCTTCTCTTCTGAGGCTACACGCTTAGACATACACGCAACACCAAAGCTTTCGAGTTACAACGTGTTGTTTAGGAAAAACAAGATAATTTCGCACGATGCGAGATTTCCTTAAAACGTGGTTTCTGACAAATTTTGATGAAAGAAAATTCTCCTGTGGGTTCTCGTTTGAGGCTACACTTTTAGACGTATACGTCACACCAAATCTTTTCGAGTTACAACGTGTTGTTTAGGAGATACAAGGTAATTTTGAACGATGCGTTATTTCTTCTCGTAAAGTGTTTCCAATATGTACTTATTTGTCTTTACTCTGCAAAATTGTATTTCCTTATAACGTGGTGTTCTTACATATTCTTTCGAGAGAAAACTCTCCTGTGCCTTCTCTTTTGAGGCTCCACGCTTACACATACACGCAACACCAAAGCTTTTTGAGTTACAACATGTTGTTTAGAAAAAGAAGATGATTTCCCACGATGCGGGATTTCCTTAAAACGTGGTTTTCTGAAAAATTTTGAAGAAAGAAAATTCTCCTGTAGGTTCTCTTTTGAGGCTACACGTTTAGACGTGCATGCCACACCAAATCTTTTCGAGTTACAATGTGTTGTTTAGGAGATAAAACCTAATTTTTTACGATGCGTTAATTCTTCTCGTAATGTGTTTCCAATACATACGTATTTGTCTTTACTCTGCAACATTGTATTTCCTTATAACGTGGTATTCTTACATATTCTTTCGAGAGAAAACTATCCTGTGCGTTCTCTTTTGAGGTTACACACTTAGACATTGACGGAACACCAAACCTTTTCGAGTAAGAACGTGTTATTTTGGAAAAACAATATAATTTCGCACGATGCGAGATTTCCTTAAAACGTGGTTTCTGACAAATTTTGATGAAAGAAAATTCACCTGTGGGTTCTCTTTTGAGGCTATACATTTAGACGTACACGTCACACCAAATCCTTTTGAGTTACAACGTGTTGTTTAGGAGATACAAGCTAATTTTGTATGATGCGTTATTTCTTCTTGTAAAGAGTTTCCAATATGTACTTATTTGTCTTTATTCTGAAAAATTGTATTTCCTTATAACGTGGTATTCTTACATATTCTTTCGAGAGAAAACTCTCCTGTGCCTTCTCTTTTGAGGCTCCACGCTTAGACATACACGCAACACTAAGGCTTTTCGAGTTACAACATGTTTTTTAGGAAAAAGAAGGTGATTTCGCACGATGCGGGATTTCTTTAAAACGTGGCTTTCTGAAAAATTTTAACGAAAGAAAATTCTCCTGTGGGTTCTCTTTTGAGGCTACACGTTTAGACGTACAAGCCACACCAAATCTTTTCCAGTTACAACGTGTTGTTTAGGAGATACAAGCTAATTTTGTACGATGCGTTATTTCTTCTCGTAATGTGTTTCCAATATGTACGTATTTGTCTTTACTCTGCAACACTGTATTTCCTTATAACGTGGTATTCTTACATATTCTTTCGAGAAAAAACTCTCCTTTACATTATCTTTTGAGGCTACATGCTTAGACATACACGCAACACCAAAGCTTTTCAAGTTACAACGTGATGTTTAGGAAAAACAAGATAATTTCGCATGATGCGAGATTTCCTTAAAACGTGGTTTCTGACAAATTTTGATGAAAGAAAATTCACCTGTGGGTTCTCTTTTGAGGCTATACATTTAGACGTACACGTCACACCAAATCCTATTGAGTTACAACGTGTTGTTTAGGAGATACAAGCTAATTTTGTATGATGCGTTATTTCTTCTTGTAAAGTGTTTCCAATATGTGCTTATTTGTCTTTATTCTGAAAAATTGTATTTCCTTACAACGTGTTATTCTTACATATTCTTTCGAGAGAAAACTCTCCTGTGCCTTCTCTTTTGAGGCTCCATGCTTAGACATACACGCAACACTAAAGCTTTTCGAGTTACAACATGTTTTTTAGGAAAAAGAAGGTGATTTCGCACGATGCGGGATTTCCTTAAAATGTGGCTTTCTGAAAAATTTTAACGAAAGAATATTCTCCTGTGGGTTCTCTTTTGAGGCTACACGTTTAGACGTACAAGCCACACCAAATCTTTTCCAGTTACAACGTGTTGTTTAGGAGATACAAGCTAATTTTGTAAGATGCGTTATTTCTTCTCGTAATGTGTTTCCAATATATACGTATTTGTCTTTACTCTGCAACACTGTATTTCCTTATAATGTGGTATTCTTACATATTCTTTCGAGAAAAAAACTCTCCTTTACATTCTGTTTTGAGGCTACATGCTTAGACATACACGCAACACCAAATCTTTTCGAGTTACAATGTGTTGTTTAGGAAAAACAAGATAATTTCGCATGATGCGAGATTTCCTTAAAACGTGGTTTCTGACAAATTTTGATGAAAGAAAATTCTCTTGTGGGTTCCCTTTTGATGCTACACGCTTAGACGTACACGTCACACCAAATCTTTTCGAGTTACAACGTGTTGTTTAGGAGACACAAACTAATTTTTTACGATGCGTTATTTCTTCTTGTAAAGTGTTTCCAATATGTACTTATTGGTCTTTACTCTGCAAAATTGTATTTCCTTATAACGTGGTATTCTTACATAATCTTTCGAGAGAAAACTCTCCTGTGCCTTCTCTTTTGAGGCTCCACGCTTACACATACACGCAACACCAAAGCTTTTCGAGTTACAACATGTTGTTTAGGAAAAAGAAGATGATTTCGCACGATGCGGGATTTCCTTAAAACGTGGTTTTCTGACAAATTTTGACGAAAGAAAATTCTCCTGTGGGTTCTCTTTTGAGGCTACACGTTGAGATGTACACGACACACCAAATCTTTTCGAGTTACAACGTGTTGTTACGGAGATACAAGGTAATTTTGTAAGATGAGTTACTTCTTCTCTTAAAGTGTTTCCAATATGTTCTTATTTGTCTTTACTCTGCAACACTGTATTTCCTTATAACGTGGTATTCTTACATATTCGTTCGAGAGAAACCTATCCTGTGTGTTCCCTTTTTAGTCTACACACTTAGACATACAGGCAACACCACAGCTTTCTGAGTTACAACGTGTTGTTTATGAAAAACAAGATAATTTCGCACGATGCGGGATTTCCTTAAAACGTAGTTTTCTGAAAAATTTTGACGAAAGAAAATTCTTCAGTGTGTTCTCTTTTGAGGCTACACGTTTAGACGTACACGCCACACCAAATCCTTTCGAGTTACCACGTGTGGTTTAGGAGATACAAGCTAATATTTTAAGATACGTTATTTCTTCTCATTAAGTGTTTCCAACATGTACGTATTTGTCTTTACTCTGCAACACTGTATTTCCTTATAACTTTGTATTCTTACATATTCTTTCGAGAGAAAACTCTCCTGTGCGTTCTCTTTAGAGGCTACACGCTTAGACATACAAGCAACGCCAAAGCTTTTCGAGTTACAATGTGTTGTTTAGGAAAAACAAGATAATTACGCACGATGCGAGATTTCCATAAAACGTGGTTTTCTGAAAAATTTTGACCAAAGAAAGTTCTCCTGTGGGTTCTCTTTTGAGGCTACACATGTAGAGGTACGAGACACACCAAATCTATTCGAGTTACAACGTGTTGTTTAGGAGATACAAGCTAATTTTTTACGATGCATTAATTCTTCTCTTAAAGTGTTTCCAGTAGTATTTGTCTTTACTCTGCAACAATGTATTTCCTTATAACATGGTATTCTTACATATTCTTTCGAGAGAAAACTCGCCTGTGCGTTCTCTTTTGAGGCTACACGCTTAGACAAATACGCAACGCCAAGGCTTTTCGAGTTACAACGTGTTGTTTAGGAAAACAAGATAATTTCGCACGATGCAGGATTTCCATAAAACGTGGTTTTCTGAAAAATTTTGACGAAAGAAATGTCTCCTGTCTGTTCTCTTTTGAGGCTACACGTGTAGAAGTACGAGCCACACCAAATCTTTTCGAGTTACCACGTGTTGTTTAGGAGATACAAGCTAATTTTGTACGATGTGTTATTTCATCTCTTAAAGTGTTTCCAATACTTACGTAGTTGTCTTTACTCTGCAACACTGTATTCACTTATAACGTGGTATTCTTACATATTCTTTCGAGAGAAAACTCTTGTGCGTTCTCTTTTGAGGCTACACGCTTAGACATACACGAAACGCCAAAGCATTTCGAGTTACAATGTGTTGTTTAGGAAAAACAAGATAATTCCGCACTATGCGAGATTTCCATAAAACGTGGTTTTCTGAAAAATTTTGACCAAAGAAAGTTCTCCTGTGGATTATCTTTTGAGGCTACACGTGTAGAGGTACGAGCCACACCAAATCTACTCGAGTTACAACGTGTTGTTTAGGAGATACAAGCTAATTTTTTATGATGCTTTATTTCTTCTCTTAAAGTGTTTCCAGTAGTATTTGTCTTTACTCTGCAACACTGTATTTCCTCATAACGTGGTATTCTTACATATTCTTTCGAGAGAAAACTCGCCTGTGCGTTCTCTTTTGAGGCTACACACTTAGACAAATATGCAACGCCAAAGCTTTTCGAGTTACAACATGTTGTTTAGGAAAACAAGATAATTTCGCATGATGCGAGATTTCCATAAAACGTGGTTTTCTGAAAAATTTTGATGAAAGAAAATTCTCCTGTGGGTTCTCGTTTGAGGCTACACTTTTAGACGTACATGTCACACCAAATATTTTCGAGTTACAACGTGTTGTTTAGGAGATACAAGCTAATATTGTAAGATGCGTTATTTCTTCTCATAAAGTGTTTCCAATATGTACTTATTTGTCTTTACTCTGCAAAATTGTATTTCCTTATAACGTGGTATTCTTACATATTCTTTCGAGAGAAAACTCTCCAGTGCCTTCTCTTTTGAGGCTCCATGCTTACACATACACGCAACACCAAAGCTTTTTGAGTTACAACATGTTATTTAGGAAAAAGAAGATGATTTCGCACAATGCGGGATTTCCTTAAAAAGTGGTTTTCTGAAAAATATTGAAGAAAGAAAATTCTCCTGTGGGTTCTCTTTTGAGGCTACACGTTCAGACGTACACGCCACACCAAATTCTTTCAAGTTACCACGTGTTGTTTAGGAGATACAAGCTAATTTTGTACGATGCATTATTTCTTCTCGTAAAGTGTTTTCAATACGTACTTATTTGTCTTTAATCTGCAACACTGTATTTCCTTATAACGTGGTATTCTTACGTATTTTTTCTAGGGAAAACTCTCATGTGCGTTCTCTTTGAGGCGACACGCTTAGACAAACACGCAATGCCAAAGCTTTTCGAGTTACAATGTGTTGTTTAGGAAAAACGAGATAATTTAGCACGATGCGAGATTTCCATAGAAGGTGGTTTTCTGAAAAATTTTGACGAATGAAAGTTCTCCTGTGGGTTCTCTTTTGAGGCTACACGTGTAGAGGTACGAGCCACACCAAATCTTTTCGAATTACAATGTGTTGTTTAGGACATACAAGCTAATTTTTTACGATGTGTTAATTATTCTCATAAAGTGTTTCCAATAAGTACCTATTTGTCTTTGCAACATTATATTTCCTTATAACGTGGTATTCTTACATATTCCTCCGAGAGAAAACGATCCTGTGCGTTCCATTTTGAGGCTACACACTTAGACATACAGGCAACACCAAAGCTTTTCGAGTTACAACGTGTTGTTTATGGAAAACAAGATAATTTCGCACGATGCAGGATTTCCTTAAAACGTGGTTTTCTGACAAATTTTGACGAAGGAAAATTCTCCTGTGGCTTCTCTTTTGAGGCTACACGTTTAGACGTGCATGCCACACCAAATCATTTCGAGTTACCACGTGTTGTTTAGGAGATACAAGCTAATTTTGTATGATGCGTTATTTCTTTTCGTAAAGTGTTTCCAATACGTACATATTTGTCTTTACTCTGCAACACTGTATTTCCTTATAACGTTGTATTCTTACATGTTCTTTCGAGAGAAAACTCTCCTGTGCGTTCTCTTTAGAGGCTATATGCTCAGACATACACGCAACACTAAAGCTTTTCGAATTACAACATGTTGTTTAGGAAAAACAAAATAATTTTGTACGATGCGGGATTTCCTTAAAACGTGGTTTTCTGACAAATTTTGACGAAAGAAAGATCTCCTGTGGGTTCTCTTTTGAGGCTACACGTGTAGACGTACGAGCCACACCAACTATTTTTGAGTTACAACGTGTTGTTTAGGAGATACAAGCAAATATTGTATGATGTGTTATTTCTTCTCGTAAAGTGTTTCCAAAACGTACATATTTGTCATTACTCTGCAACACTGTATTTCCTTAAAACATGGTATTCTTACATATTCTTTCGAGGGAAAACTCTCCTGTGCATTCTCTTTTGAGGCTACACGATTAGACAAACACGGAACACCAAAGCTTTTCGAGTTAAAACATGTTGTTTAGGAAAAAGAAGATGATTTCGCACGATGCGGGATTTCCTTAAAACCTGGTTTTCTGAAAATTTTTTACGAAAGAAAATTCTCCTGTGGGTTCTCTTTTGAGGCTACATATTTAAACGTACATGCCACCAAATCTTTTCGAGTTACAACATGTTGTTTAGCAGAGACAAGCTAATATTTTATAATGCGTTAATTCTTCTTGTAACGTGTTTCCAATATGTACGTATTTGTCTTTACTCTGCAACATTGTATTTCCTTATAACGTGATATTCTTACATATTCTTTCGAGAGAAAACTATCCTGTGCGTTCCCTTTTGAGGCTAAACACTTAGACATAGAGGCAACACCATAGCTTTTCGAGTTACAACGAGTTGTTTATAAAAAACAAGATAATTTCGCACGATGCCTGATTTCCTTAAAACATGATTTTCTGACAAATTTTGACGAAAGAAAATTACTCTGTGGGTTCTCTTTTGAGGCTTCACGTTTAGAAGTGCACGCCACACCTAATCCATTCGAGTTAACACATGTTGTTTAGGAGATACATGCTAATTGTGTACGATGCGTTATTTCTTCTCGTAAAGTGTTTCCAATACGTACGTATTTGTCTTTACTCTGCAACACTGTATTTCCTTATAACGTGGTATTCTTGCATATTCTTTCGAGAGAAAACTATCCTGTGTGTTCCCTTTTGAGGCTACACAGTGAGACATACAGGCAACACCAAAGCTTTTCGAGTTACAACGTGTTGTTTATGAAAAACAAGATAATTTCGCACGATGCGGGATTTCCTTAAAACTTGGTGTTCAGACAAATTTTGACGAAAGAAAATTCTCCTGTGTCTTCTCTTTTGAGGCTACACATTTAGGCGTACGAGCCACACCAAATATTTCGAGTTACAACTTGTTGTTTAGGAGATAATAGCAAATTTTGTACGATGCGTTATTTCTTCTTGTAAAGTGTTTCCAATAAGTACTTATCTGTCTTTACTCTGCAACACTGTATTTCCTTATAACGTGGTATTCTTACATATTCTTTCGAGGGAAAACTCTCCTGTGCGTTCTCTTTTGAGGCTACATTCTTAGACATACACGCAACGCCAAATCTTTTCGAGTTACAAAGTGTTGTTTCGGAAAAACAAGATAATTTCGCACGATGCGAGATTTCCATAAAACGTGGTTTTCTGAAAAATTTTGACCACAGAAAGTTCTCCTGTGGGTTCTCTTTTGTGGCTACATGTTTAGACGTACACGTCACACCAAATCTTTTCGAGTTACAACGTGTTGTTTAGGAGATACAAGCTAAACTTGTACGATGAGTTATTTCTTCTCATAAAGTGTTTCCAATAAGTACTTATTTGTCGTTACTCTGCAAAATTGTATTTCCTTATAACGTGGTATTCTTACATATTCTTTCGAGAGAAAACTCTCCTGTGCCTTCTCTTTTGAGGCTCCACGCTTACACATACAAGCAACAGCAAAGCTTTTCGAGTTACAACATGTTGTTTAGGAAAAAGAAGATGATTTCGCATAATGCGGGATTTCCTTAAAACGAGGTTTTCTGAAAAATTTTGACGAAAGAAAATTCTCCTGTGGGTTCTCTTTTGAGGCTACACATTTAGACATACAGGGCACAGCAAATCATGTCGAGTTACAACGTGTTGTTTAGGAGATACAAGCTAATTTTTTACGATGTGTTAATTATTCTCGTAAAATGTTTCTAATACATACGCATTTGTCTTTACTCTGCAACATTGTATTTCCTTATAACGTGGTATTCTTACATATTCTTTCGATAGAAAACTATCCTGTGTGTTCCCCTTTGAGGCTACACACTTAGACATACAGGCAACACCAAAGCTTTTCGAGTTACAACGTGTTGTTTATGAAAAACTAGATAATTTCGCACGATGCGGGATTTCCATAAACGTGGTGTTCTGACACATTTTGATGAAAGAAAATTCTCCTGTGGGTTCTCTTTTGAGGCTACACGTTTAGAGGTACATGCCACACCAAATCCTTTCGAGTTACCACGTGTTGTTTAGGAGATACAAGCTAATTTTGTACGATGCGTTATTTCTTCTCATAAAGTGTTTCCAAACGTACGTATTTGTCTTTACACTGCAACACTGTATTTCCTTATAATGTTGAATTCTTACATGTTCTTTCGAGAGAACACTCTCCTATGCATTCTCTTTAGAGGCTACATGCTCAGTCATACACGCAACACCAAAGCTTTTCGAGTTACAACGTGTTGTTCAGGAAAAACAAGATAATTTTGCACGAAGCGGGATTTCCTTAAAACGTGGTTTTCTGACAAATTTTGACGAAAGAAAGTTCTCCTGTGGGTTGTCTTTTGAGGCTACAGGTTTAGACGTACATGCCACACCAAATCTTTTCGAGGTACAACTTGTTGTTTAGGAGATACAAGCAAATTTTGTACGATGCGTTATTTCTTCTTGTAAAGTGTTTCCAATACGTACTGAATTGTCTTTACTCTGCAACACTGTATTTCCATATAACGTGGTATTCTTACATATTCTTTTGAGGGAAAACTCTCCTGTGCGTTCTCTTTTGAGGCTACATGCTTAGACATATAGGCAACGCCAAAGCTTTTCGAGTTACAACATGTTGTTTATGAAAAACAAGATAATTTCGCACGATGCGGGATTTCCATAAAGGTGGTTTTCTGACAAATTTTGACGAAAGAAAATTCTCCTGTGGGTTCTCTTTTGAGGCTACACGTTTAGAGGTACACGCCACACAAAATCCTTTCGAGTTACCACGTGTTGTTTAGGAGATACAGCTAATTTTGTATGATGCATTATTTCTTCTCGTAAAGTGTTTCCAATACGTACGTATTTGTCTTTACTCTGCAACACTGTAATTCCTTATAATGTTGTATTCTTACATGTTCTTTCGAGAGAAAACTCTCCTGTGCATTGTCTTTAGAGGCTACATGCTCACACATACATGCAATACCAAAGCTTTTCGAGTTACAACGTGTTGTTTAGGAAAAACAAGATAATTTTTCACGATGCGGGATTTCCTTAAAACGTGGTTTCTGACAAATTTTGACGAAAGAAAGTTCTCCTGTGGGTCGTCTTTTGAGGCTACACGTTTAGACATACATGCCACACCAAATCTTTTCGAGTTACAACTTCTTGTTTAGGAGATACAAGCAAATTTTGTACGATGCGTTATTTCTTCTTGGAAAGTTTTTCCAATACATACGTATTTGTCTTTATTCTGCAACACTGTATTTCCTTATAACGTGGTATTCTTACATATTCTTTCGAGGGAAAACTCTCCTGTGCGTTCTCTTTTGAGGCTACATGCTTAGACATACACGCAACGCCAAAGCTTTTCGACTTACAACGTGTTGTTTAGGAAAAACAAGATAATTTCCCACGATGCGAGATTTCCTTAAAACGTGGTTTCTGACAAATTTTGATGAAAGAAAATTCTGCTGTGGGTTCTCTTTTGAGGCTACACGTTTAGACATACATGTCACACCAAATCTTTTCGAGATACAACGTGTTGTTTAGGAGATACAAGTTAATTTTGTATGATGCGTTATTTCTTCTCATAAAGTGTTTCCAATATGTACTTATTTGTCTTTACTCTGCAAAATTGTATTACCTTATAACGTGGTATTCTTACATATTCTTTCGAGAGAAAATGCTCCTGTGCCTTCTCTTTTGAGGCTCCACGCTTAGACATACACGCAACACTAAAGCTTTTCGAGTTGCAACATGTTCTTTAGGAAAAAGAAGATGATTTCGCACGATGCAGGATTTCCTTAAAACGTGGTTTTCTGAAAAATTTTAACGAAAGAAAATTCTCCTGTGGGTTCTCTTTTGAGGCTGCACGTTTAGACGTACACGCCACACCAAATCTTTTCGAGTTATAACGTGTTGTTTAAGAGATACAAGCTAATTTTTTACGATGTGTTATTTCTTCTTGTAAAGTGTTTCCAATAAGTACTTATCTGTCTTTAATCTGCAACACTGTATTTCCTTATAACGTGGTATTCTTACATATTGTTTCAAGGGAAAACTCTCCTGTGCGTTCTCTTTGAGGCTACATGCTTAGACATACACGCAACGCCAAAGCTTTTCGAGTTACAAAGTGTTGTTTAGGAAAAACAAGATAATTTCGCACGATGCGAGATTTCCATAAAACGTGGTTTTCTGAAAAATTTTGACGAATGAAAGTTCTCCTGTGGGTTCTCTTTTTAGGCTACATGTTTAGACGTACACGTCACACCAAATCTTTTCGAATTACAACGTGTTGTTTAGGAGATACAAGCCAATTTTGTACGATGCGTTATTTCTTCTCATAAAGTGTTTCCAATAAGTACTTATTTGTCTTTACTCTGCAAAATTGTATTTCCTTATAACGTAGTATTCTTACATATTCTTCCGAGAGAAAACTCTCCTGTGCCTTTTCTTTTGAGGCTACACGCTTACACATACACGCACCACCAAAGCTTTTCGAGTTACAACATGTTGTTTATTAAAAAGAAGATGATTTCGCATGATGCGGGATTTCCTTAAAACGAGGTTTTCTGAAAAATTTTGACGAAAGAAAATTCTCCTGTGGGTTCTCTTTTGAGGCTACACATTTAGACGTACAGGCCACACGAAATCTTGTCGAGTTACAACGTGTTGTTTAGGAGATACAAGCTAATTTTTTACGATGTGTTAATTATTCTCATAAAGTGGTTCCAATACATACGTATTTGTCTTTATTCTGCAACATTTTATTTCGTTATAACGTGGTATTCTTACATATTCTTTCGATAGAAAACTATCCTGTGCGTTCCCCTTTGAGGCTACACACTTAGACATACAGACAACACCAAAGCTTTTCGAGTTACAACGTGTTGTTTATGAAAAACAATATAATTTCCCACGATGCGGGATTTCCTTAAAACGTGGTGTTCTGACAAATTTTGACGAAAGAAAATTCTCCTGTGGGTTCTCTTTTGAGGCTACATGTTTAGAGGTACATGCCACACCAAATCCTTTCGAGTTACCACGTGTTGTTTAGGAGATACAAGCTAATTTTGTACGATGCGTTATTTCTTCTCGTAAAGTGTTTCGAAACGTACGTATTTGTCTTTACACTGCAACACTGTATTTTCTTATAATGTTGAATTCTTACATGTTCTTTCAAAAGAAAACTCTCCTGTTAATTCTCTTTAGAGGCTACATGCTCACACATACACGCAACACCAAAGCTTTTCGAGTTACAATGTGTTGTTCAGGAAAAACAAGATAATTTTGCACTATGCGGGATTTCCTTAAAACGTGGTTTTCTGACAAATTTTGACGAAAGAAAGTTCTCCTGTGGGTTGTCTTTTGAGGCTACAAGTTTAGACCTACGAGCCACACCAAATCTTTTCGAGGTACAACTTGTTGTTTAGGAGATACAAGCAAATTTTGTACGATGCGTTATTTCTTCTTGTAAAGTGTTTCCAATACGTACTTAATTGTCTTTACTCTGCAACACTGTATTTCCATATAACGTGGTATTCTTACATATTCTTTCGAGGAAAAACTCTCCTGTGCGTTCTCTTTTGAGGCTACACGTGTAGACATATAGGCAACGCCAAAGCTTTTCGAGTTACAACGTGTTGTTTATGAAAAACAAGATAATTTCGCACGATGCGGGATTTCCTTAAAACGTGGTTTTCTGACAAATTTTGACGAAAGAAAATTCTCCTGTGGGTTCTCTTTTGAGGCTACACGTTTAGAGGTACACGCCACACCAATTCTTTTCGAGTTACCACGTGTTGTTTAGGAGATACAGCTAATTTTGTATGATGCGTTATTTCTTCTCATAAAGTGTTTCCAATACGTACGTATTTGTCTTTACTCTGCAACACTGTATTTCCTTATAATGTTGTATTCTTACATGTTCTTTCGAGAGAAAACTCTCCTGTGCATTGTCTTTAGAGGCTACATGCTCACACATACACGCAATACCAAAGCTTTTCGAGTTACAACGTGTTGTTCAGGAAAAACAAGATAATTTTTCACGATGCGGCTTACAAAATTAGCTTGTATCCCCTAAACAACACGTTGTAACTCGAAATGAATTGGTGTGGCATGTACGTCTAAACGTGTAGCCACAAAGGAGAACCCATAGGAGAATTTTCTTTCGTCAAAATTTTTCAGAAAATCACGTTTTAAGGAAATCCCGCATCGTGCAAAATTATCTTTTTTTTCCTAAACAACACGTTGTAACTCGAAAAGCTTTTGTGTTGCGTGTATGTCTAAGTGTGTAGCCTCCAAAGAGAAGGCACAGGAGAGTTTTCTCTCGAAATAATATGTAAGAATACCATGTTATAAGGATATAAAGTGTTGCAGAGTAAAGACAAATATGTACGTATTGGAAACACTTTAGGAGAAGAAATAATGCATCGTACAAAATTAGCTTGAATCTCCTAAACAACACGCTGTAACTTGAAGACATTTGGTGTGGCGTGTACATCTTAACGTGTAGCCTCAAAAGAGAACCCACAGGAGAATTTTGTTTCGTCAAAATTTGTCAGAAAACCACGTTTTAAGGAAATCCTGCATAGTGCGAAATATTCTTGTTTTTCCTAAACAACACGTCGTAACTCGAAAAGCTTTGGTGTTGCGTGTATGTTTAAGCGTGTAGCCTCAAAAGAGAACGCAGAGGAGAGTTTTCTCTCGAATGAATAAGTAAGAATACCATGTTATAAGGATTTACAGTGTTGTAGAATAAAGACAAATATGTACATATTGGAAACACTTAAACTTTACGAGAAGAAATAACGCATCGTACAAAATTAGCTTGTATCTCTTAAACAACACTTTGTAACTCGAAAAGCTTTGGTGTTGCGTGCATTTCAAAGCGTGTAGCCTCAAAAGAGAAGGCACAGGAGAGTTTTCTCTGGAAAGAATATATAAGAATACCACGTTACAAGGAAATACAGTGTTGCAGAGTAAAGACAAATACATACATATTGGAAACACTTTATGAGAAGAAATAATGCATCGCAAAAATTAGCTTGTATCTCCTAAACAACATTTTGTAACTCGAAAAGATTTGGTGTGGCGTGTACGTCTAAACGTCTAGCCTCAAACGGGAACTCACAGGAAAATTTTCTTTTGTCAAAATTTTTCAGAAAACCACGTTTTAAGGAAATCCCGCATTGTGCGACATTATTTTGTTTTTCCTAAACAACACGTTGTAACTCGAAAAGCTTTGGTGTTGCGTGTATGTCTAAGTGTGTAGCCTCAAAAGAGAACGCACAGGAGAGTTTTCTCTCGAAAGAATATGTAAGAAAACCACGTTATAAGGAATTACAGTGTTTCAGAGTAAAGACAAACATGTACGTATTGGAAACACTATACGAGAAGAAATAACGCATCATAAAAAATTAGCTTGTATCTCCTAAACAACACGTTGTAACCGAAAAGATTTGGTGTGGCATGTACGTCTAAACGTGTAGCCTCAAAAGAGAACCAACAGGAGAATTTTCTTAGGTCAAAATTTGTCAGAAAACCATGTTTTAAGGAAATCCCGCACATTATAAGGAAATACAGTGTTGCAGAGTAAAGACAAATATGTACCTATTGGAAAAACTTTACAAGAAAAAATAACGCATCGTACAAAATTAGCTTGTGTCTCCTAAACAACACTTTGTAATTCGAAAAGATTTGGTTTGGCATGTACGTCTAAACGTGTAGCCTCAAAAGAGAAGCCACAGGAGAATTTTCTTTCGTTAAAATTTGTCAGAAAAGAGAACGCACAGGAGAGTTTTCTCTCGAAAGAATATATAAGAATAACACGTTATAAGAAAATACAGTGCTGCAAAGTAAAGACAAATACGTACCTTTTGGAAACACTTAAACTTTACGAGAAGTAAAGCATAGTACAAAATTAGCTTGTATCTCTTAAACAGCACGTTGTAACTCGAAAAGCTTTGGTGTTGCGCGCATTTATGAGCATGTAGCCTCAAAAGAGAAGGCACAGGAAGAAAGAGCGCATCGCAAAAAATTAGCTCGTATCTCCTAAACAACATGTTGTTACTCGAAAAGATTTGGTGTGGCGTGTACGTCTAAACGTGTAGCCTCAAAAGAGAACACACAGGAGAATTTTCTTTGGTCAAAATTTGTCAGAAAACCTCGTTTTAAGGAAATCCCGCATCGTGCGAAATTATCTTGTTTTTCCTAAACAACACGTTGTAACCCGAAAACTTTGGTGTTGCGTGTATGTCTAATCATGTAGCCTCAAAAGAGAACGCACAGGAGACTTTTCTCTCGAAAGAATATGTAAGAATACCACGTTATAAGGAAATACAGTGATGCAGAGTAAAGACAAATTAGTACGTATTGGAAACACTTTACAAGAAGAAATAATGCATCGTACAAAATTAGCTTGTATCTCCTAAACAACATGTTGTAACTCGAAAAGATTTGGTGTGGCGTGTACGTCTAAACGTGTAGCCTCAAAAGAGAACCCACAGGAGAATTGTTTTTCGTTAAAATTTGTCAGAAAACCATGTTTTAAGGAAATCACTCATCGTGAGAAATTATCATATTTTTCCTAAACAACACGTTGTAACTCGAAAAGCTTTGATGTTGCGTGTATGTCTAAGCGTGTAGCCTCAAAAGAGAACTCACAGGAGAGTTTTCTCTCGAAAGAACATGTAAGAATACCACATTATAAGGAAATACAATTTTGCAGAGTAAAGACAAATACGTATGTATTTGAAACACTTTACGAGAAGAAATAACGCATCGTAAATTTTAGTTTGTATCTCCTAAACAACACATTGTAACTCGAAAAGAGTTGGTGTGGCGTGTACGTCTAAACGTGTAGCCTCAAAGGAGAACCCACAGGAGAATTTTCTTTCGTCAAAATTTGTCAGAAAACCACTTATTAAGGAAATCTCGCATCGTGCGAAACTATCTTGTTTTTCCTAAACAACACATTGTAACTCGAAAATTTTTGATGTTGCATGTATGTCTA
This sequence comes from Apodemus sylvaticus, assembly GCF_947179515.1. Taxonomy (NCBI): domain Eukaryota; kingdom Metazoa; phylum Chordata; class Mammalia; order Rodentia; family Muridae; genus Apodemus; species Apodemus sylvaticus. Next base: position 743,677 of record NW_026263087.1, on the reverse strand, counting down.
AGCATGTAGCCTCAAAAGAGAACGCACAGGAGAGATTTCTCTCGAACGAGTATGTAAGAATACCACGTTATAAGGAAATACAGTGTGGCAAATTAAAGATAAATATGTAGCTTTTGGAAACACTTAAACTTTACGAGAAGATATAAAGCATCGTAAAAAATTAGCTTGTATCTCCTAAACAACACGTTGTAACTCGAAAAGATTTGGTGTGGCGTGTACGTCTAAATGTGTAGCCTCAAATGAAAACCCACAGGAGAATTTTCTTTCGTCAAAATTTGTCAGAAAACTACGTTTTAAAGAATTCCCGCATCTTGCGAAATTATCTTGTTTTTCCTAAACAACATGTTCTAACTCGAAATGCTTTGGTGTTGCGTGTATGTCTAAGCGTCTAGCCTCAAAAGAGAACGCACAGGAGAGTTTTCTCATGAAAGAATATGTACAAATACCATGTTATAAGGAAATACAATGTTGTAGAGTAAAGACAAATACGTACGTATTGGAAACACTTTAGGAGAAGAAATAACGCATCGTACAAAATTAGCTTGTATCTCCTAAACAACACGTTGTAACTCGAAAAGATTTGGTGTGGCGTGTACGTCTAAGCGTGTAGCCTCAAATGAAAACCCACAGGAGAATTTTCTTTCGTCAAAATTTTTCAGAAAACCACGTTTTAAGGAATTCCCGCATCTTGCGAAATTATCTTGTTTTTCATAAACAACACGATCTAACTCGAAATGCATTGGTGTTGCGTGTATGTCTAAGCGTGTAGCCTCAAAAGAGAATGCACAGGAGAGTTTTGTCTCGAAAGAATATGTACGAATACCATGTTATAAGGAAATACAGTGTTGTAGAGGAAAGACAAATACGTACGTTTTGGAAACACTTTAGGATAAGAAATAACGCATCATTCAAAATTAGCTTGTATCTCCTAAACAGCACGTTGTAACTCGAAAATCTTTGGTGTTGCGTGTATGTCTAAGCGTGTAGCCTCAAAAGAGAACGCACAGGAGAGTTTTCTCTCGAAAAAATATGTAAGAATACCACGTCATAAGGAAATACAGTGTTGCAAAATAAAGAAAAATACGTACCTTTTGGAAACACTTAAACGTTACGAGAAGAAATAATGCATCATTGAAAATTAGCTTGTATCTCCTAAACAATACGTTGTAACTCGAAAAGATTTGGTGTTGCGTGTATGACTAAGCATGTAGCCTCAAAAGAGAGCGCACAGGAGAGTTTTCTCTCGAAAGAATATGTAAGAATACCACGTTATAAGGAAATACAGTGTTGCAGAGTAAAGAAAAATACGTTCATATTGGAAAAACTTTACGAGAAGAAATAACGCATCCTACAAAATTAGCTTGTATCTCCTAAACAACACCTTGTAACTCGAAAGGATTTGGTGTGGCGTGTACGTCTAAACGTGTAGCCTCAAAAGAGAACCCACAAGAGAATTTTCTTTGGTCAAAATTTGTCAGAAAACCATGTATTAAGGAAATCCCGCATCGTGCGAAATTATCTGGTTTTTCCTAAACAACACGTTTTAACTCGAAAAGCTTTGGGGTTGCGTGTATGTCTAAGTGTTTAGCCTCAAAAGAGAACGCACAGGAGAGTTTTCTCTCGAAAGAATATGTAAGAATTCCACGTTATAAGGAAATACAGTGTTGCAGAGTAAAGAAAAATACGTACCTATTGGAAAAACTTTACGAGAAGAAATAACGCATCCTACAAAATTAGCTTGTATCTCCTAAACAACACCTTGTAACTCGAAAGGATTTGGTGTGGCGTGTACGTCAAACGTGTAGCCTCAAAAGAGAACCCACAGGAGAATTTTCTTTGGTCAAAATTTGTCAGAAAATCACGTTTTAAGGAAATCCCTCATCGTGCGAAATTATATTGTTTTTCCTAAACAATACTTTGTAACTCGTAAAGCTTTGGTGTTGCGTGTATGTCTAAGAGTGTAGCTTCAAAAGAGAACGCACAGGAGAGTTTTCTCTCGAAAGAATATGTAAGAATACCATGTTATAAGGAAATACAGTGTTGCAAAGTAAAGATCAATAGGTAGTTATTGTAAATACGTTACGAGAAAAAATAACGCAAGGTACAAAATTAGCTTGTATCTCTTAAACAACACGTTGTAATTCGAAAATATTTGGTGTGGCGTGTATGTCTAAAAGTGTAGCCTCAAAAGAGAACCCACAGGAGAATTTTCTTTCGTCAAAATTTTTCAGAAAACCACGTTTTAAGGTAATCCCTCATCGTGCGAAATTATCTTGTTTTTCCTAAACAGCACAATGTAACTCGAAAAGCTTTGGTGTTGCGTGTATGTATAAGCATGTAGCATCAAAAGAGAGCGCACAGGAGAGTATTCTCTCGAAAGAATATGTAAGAATACCACGTTATAAGGAAATACAGTGTTGCAGAGTAAAGAAAAATACGTACGTATTGGAAAAACTTTATGAGAAGAAATAACGCATCGTACAAAATTAGCTAGTATCTCGTAAACAACACCTTGTAACTCGAAAGGATTTGGTGTGGCGTGTACGTCTAAATGTGTAGCCTCAAAAGAGAACCCAAAGGAGAATTTTCTTTGGTCAAAATTTGACAGAAAACCACGTTTTAAGGAAATCCCGCATCGTGCGAAATTATCTTGTTTTTCCTAAACAACACGTTGTAACTCGAAAAGCTTTGGTGTTGCGTGTATGTCTAAGCGTGTAGCCTCAAAAGAGAACGCACAGGAGAGTTTTCTCTCGAAAGAATATGTAAGAATACCACGTTATAAGGAACCGTGTTGAAGAGTAAAGATAAATAGGTAGTTATTGTAAATACTTTACGAGAAGAAATGACGCATGGTACAAAATTAGTTTGTATCTCCTAAACAACACGTTGGAATTCGAAAATATTTGGTGTGGCATGTACGTCTAAATGTGTAGCCTCAAAAGAGGACCGACAGGAGAATTTTCTTTCGTCAAAATTTTTCAGAAATCACGTTTTAATGAAATCCCTCATTGTGCGAAATTATCTTGTTTTTCCTAAACTACACGTTGTAACTCGAAAAGCTTTGGTGTTGCCTGTATGTCTAAGCGTGTAGCCTCAAAAGACAATGCACAGGAGAGTTTTCTCTCGAAAGAATATGTAAGAATACAATGTTATAAGGAAATACAGTGTTGCAGAGTAAAGACAAATATGTACGTATTGGAAACACTTTATGAGAAGAAATAAAGCATCGTAAAAATTAAGCTTTTATCTCCTAAACAACACTTTGTAACTCGAAAGATTTGGTGTGGCGTGTACGTCTAAACGTGTAGCCTCAAAAGAGAACCCACAGGAGAATTTTCTTTCGTCAAAATTTGTCAGAAAACCATGTATTAAGGAAATCCCGCATCGTGCGAAATTATCTGGTTTTTCCTAAACAACACGTTTTAACTAGAAAAGCTTTGGTGTTGCGTGTATGTCTAAGTGTTTAGCCTCAAAAGAGAACGCACAGGAGAGTTTTCTCTCGAAAGAATATGTAAGAATTCCACGTTATAAGGAAATACAGTGTTGCAGAGTAAAGAAAAATACGTACATATTGGAAAAACTTTACGAGAAGAAATAACGCATCCTACAAAATTAGCTTGTATCTCCTAAACAACACCTTGTAACTCGAAAGGATTTGGTGTGGCGTGTACGTCAAACGTGTAGCCTCAAAAGAGAACCCACAGGAGAATTTTCTTTGGTCAAAATTTGTCAGAAAATCACGTTTTAAGGAAATCCCTCATCGTGCGAAATTATATTGTTTTTCCTAAACAATACTTTGTAACTCGTAAAGCTTTGGTGTTGAGTGTATGTCTAAGAGTGTAGCTTCAAAAGAGAACGCACAGGAGAGTTTTCTCTCGAAAGAATATGTAAGAATACCATGTTATAAGGAAATACAGTGTTGCAGAGTAAAGATCAATAGGTAGTTATTGTAAATACTTTACGAGAAAAAATAACGCATGGTACAAAATTAGCTTGTATCTCTTAAACAACACGTTGTAATTCGAAAATATTTGGTGTGGCGGTTACGTCTAAATGTGTAGCCTCAAAAGAGAACCCACAGGAGAATTTTCTTTCGTCAAAATTTTTCAGAAAACCACGTTTTAAGGTAATCCCTCATCGTGCGAAATTATCTTGTTTTTCCTAAACAGCACAATGTAACTCGAAAAGCTTTGGTGTTGCGTGTATGTCTAAGCATGTAGCATCAAAAGAGAGCGCACAGGAGAGTATTCTCTCGAAAGAATATGTAAGAATACCACGTTATAAGGAAATACAGTGTTGCAGAGTAAAGAAAAATACGTACGTATTGGAAAAACTTTATGAGAAGAAATAACGCATCGTACAAAATTAGCTAGTATCTCGTAAACAACACCTTGTAACTCGAAAGGATTTGGTGTGGCGTGTACGTCTAAATGTGTAGCCTCAAAAGAGAACCCAAAGGAGAATTTTCTTTGGTCAAAATTTGACAGAAAACCACGTTTTAAGGAAATCCCGCATCGTGCGAAATTATCTTGTTTTTCCTAAACAACACGTTGTAACTCGAAAAGCTTTGGTGTTGCGTGTATGTCTAAGCGTGTAGCCTCAAAAGAGAACGCACAGGAGAGTTTTCTCTCGAAAGAATATGTAAGAATACCACGTTATAAGGAAATACCGTGTTGAAGAGTAAAGATAAATAGGTAGTTATTGTAAATACTTTACGAGAAGAAATGACGCATGGTACAAAATTAGATTGTATCTCCTAAACAACACGTTGGAATTCGAAAATATTTGGTGTGGCTTGTACGTCTAAACGTGTAGCCTCAAAAGAGGACCGACAGGAGAATTTTCTTTCGTCAAAATTTTTCAGAAATCACGTTTTAATGAAATCCCTCATTGTGCGAAATTATCTTGTTTTTCCTAAACAACACGTTGTAACTCGAAAAGCTTTGGTGTTGCCTGTATGTCTAAGCATGTAGCCTCAAAAGACAATGCACAGGAGAGTTTTCTCTCGAAAGAATATGTAAGAATACAATGTTATAAGGAAATACAGTGTTGCAGAGTAAAGACAAATATGTACGTATTGGAAACACTTTATGAGAAGAAATAAAGCATCATAAAAATTAAGCTTTTATCTCCTAAACAACACTTTGTAACTCGAAAGATTTGGTGTGGCATGTACGTCTAAACGTGTAGCCTCAAAAGAGAACCCACAGGAGAATTTTCTTTCGTCAAAATTTGTCAGAAAACCATGTATTAAGGAAATCCCGTATCGTGCAAAATTATCTTGTTTTTCCTAAACAACACATTGTAACTCGAAAAGCTTTGGTGTTGCGTGTACGTCTATGCGTGTAGCCTCAAAAGAGAATGCACAGGAGAGTTTTCTCTCGAAAAAATATGTAAGAATACCACGTTATAAGTAAATACAGTGTTGCAGAGTAAAGATAAATAGGTAGTTATTGTAAATACTTTACGAGAAGAAATAACGCATATTACAAAAGAGTTTTCTCTCGAAAGAATATGTAAGACTACCAAGTTATAAGGAAATACAGTGTTGCAGAATAAAGACAAATATGTACGCATAGAAAACACTTTATGAGAAGAAATAACGCATCGTACAAAATTAGCTTGCATCTCCTAAACAACACGTTGTAACTCGAAAATATTTGGTGTGGTGTGTACGTCTAAACGTGTAGCCTCAAAAGAGAACCCACAGGAGAATTTTCTTCCGTCAAAATTTGTCTGAAAAACATTTTCTAAGGAAATCACGCATCGTGCGAAATTATCTTGTTTTTCCTAAACTACACGTTGCAACTTGAAAAGCTTTGGTGTTGCGTGTATGTCTAAGCATGTAGCCTCAAAAGAGAGCGCACAGGAGAGTTTTCTCTCGAAAGAATATGTAAGAAAACCACATTATAAGGAAATACAGTGTTGCAGAGTAAAGAAAAATACGTACATATTGGAAAAACTTTACGAGAAGAAATAACGCATTTGTACAAAATTAGCTTGTATCTCCTAAACAACACCTTGTAACTCGAAAAGATTTTGTTTGGCATGTAAGTCTAAAGGTGTAGCCTCAAAAGAGAAGCCACCGGAGAATTTTCTTTGGTCAAAATTTGTCAGCAAGCCACGTTTTAAGGAAATCCCGCATCGTGCGAAATTATCTTGTTTTTCCTAAACAACACGTTGTAACTCGAAAAGCTTTGGTGTTGCGTGTATGTCTAAGCATGTAGCCTCAAAAGAGAATGCACAGGAGAGTTTTCTCTCGAAAGAATATGTAAGAATACCACGGTATAAGGAAATACAGTGTTGCAGAGTAATGACAAATACTTACGTATTGGAAACACGTTACGAGAAGAAATAACGCATGGTACAAAATTAGCTTGTACCTCCTAAACAACTCGTTGTAACTCGAAAAGATTTGATGTGACGTTTGCATCTAAACGTGTAGCCTCAAAAGGGAACCCACAGGAGAATTTTCTTTCGTCAAAATTTTTCAGAATACCATGTTTTACGGAAATCCCACATCATGCGAAATTATCTTGTTTTTCCTAAACAACACGTTGTAACTCGAAAAGCTTTGGTGTTGCGTGTATGTCTAAGCTTGTAGCCTCAAAGGAGAACGCACAGGACAGTTTCCTGCGAAAGAATATGTAAGAATACCACGTTATGAGGAAATACAGTGTTGCAGAGTAAAGAGAAATACCTACGCATTGGAAACACTTTACAATAAGAAATAGTGCATTGTAAAAATTAGCTTGTATCTCCTAAACAACATGTTGTAACTCGAAAAGATTTGGTGTGGCGTGCATTTCTAAACGTGTAGCCTCAAAAGAGAACCCACAGGAGAATTTTCTTTGGTCAAAATTTGTCAGAAAACCAGGTTTTATGGAAATCCTGAAAAATTTTGACGAAAGAAAATTCTCCTATGGGTTCTCTTATGAGGCTACACGTTTAGACGTACACGCCACACCAATTCCTTTCGAGTTACAACGTGTTGTTTAGGAGATAGAAGCTAATTTTGTATGATGCGTTATTTCTTCTCGTAAAGTGTTTCCAATACGTATGTATTTGTCTTTACTCTGCAACACTGTATTTCCTTATAACTTGGTGTTCTTACATATTCTTTCAAGAGAAAACTATCCTGTGCCTTCTTTTTTGAGGCTACACACTTAGACATATGCGCAACACCAAAGTTTTTTGAGTTGCAACGTGTGGTTTAGGAAAAACCAGATAATTTCGCAAGATGTGGGATTTCCTTAAAACGTGATTGTCTGAAAAATTTTGAGGAAAGAAAATTCTCCTATGGGTTCTCTTTTGAGGCTACACGTTTAGACGTACACGCCACACCAAATCTTTCCGAGTTACAACGTGTTGTTTAGGAGATACAAGCTAATTTTGTACGATGCGCTATTTCTTCTCGTAAAGTGTTTCCAATACATATGTATTTGTCTTTACTCTGCAAAACTGTATTTCCTTATAATGTGGTATTCTTATATATTCGTTCGAGAGAAAACTCTCCTGTGCCTTCTCTTTTGAGGCTACACACTTAGGCATACACGCAACACGAAAGCTTTTCGAGTTACAACGTGTTGTTTAGGAAAAACAAGATAATTTCGCACGATGTGGGATTTCCTTAAAACGTGATTTTCTGAAAAATTTTGACGAAAGAAAATTCTCCTATGGGTTCTCTTTTGAGGCTACATGTTTAGACGTACACGCCACACCAAATCTTTTCGAGTTACAACGTGTTGTTTAGGAGATACAAGCTAATTTTGTACGATGCGTTATTTCTTCTCGTAAAGTGTTTCCAATAGGTACATATTTGTCTTTACTCTGCAACACTGTATTTCCTATTAACGTGGTATTCTTACATATTCTTTCGAGAGAAAACTCTCCTGTGCCTTCTCTTTTGAGGTTACACACTTAGACATACACGCAACACGAAAGCTTTTCGAGTTACAAGGTGTTGTTTAGGAAAATCAAGATAATTTCGCACGATGCGGGATTTCCTTAAAATGTGATTTTCTGAAAAATTTTGACGAAAGAAAATTCTCCTATAAGTTCTCTTTTGAGGCTACTCGTTTAGACGTACACGCCACACCAAATCTTTTCGAGTTACAACGTGTTGTTTAGAAGATACAAGCAAATATTTTATGATGCGTTATTTCTTCTCGTAAACTGTTTCCAATACGTACGTATTTGTCTTTACTCTGCAACACTGTATTTCCTTATAACGTGGTATTCTTACATATTCTTTCGAGAGAAAACTCTCCTGTGTGTTCTCTTTGAGGCTACACGCTTAGACATACACGCAACACCAAAGATTTTCGAGTTACAACGTGTTGTTTAGGAAAAACAAGATAATTTCGCATGATGCGGGATTTCCTTAAAACGTGGTTTTCTGACAAATTTTGACGAAAGAAATTTCTCCTGTGGGTTCTCTTTTGAGGCTACATGTTTAGACGTACACACCACGCCAAATATTTTCGAGTTACAACGTGTTCTTTAGGAGAAACAAGCTAATTTTGTATGATGCATTATTTCTTCTCGTAAAGTGTTTCCAATACGTACGTATTTGTCTTTATTTTGCAACACTGTATTTCCTTATAACGTGGTATTCTTATATATTCTTTCGAGAGAAAACTCTCCTGTGCATTCTCTTTTGAGGCTACATGCTTATACATACACGAACACCAAAGCTTTTTGAGTTACAACGTGTTGTTTAGGAAAAACAAGATAAGTTCACGCGATGAGGGATTTCCTTAAAACGTGGTTTTCTGACAAATTTTGAAGAAAGAAAATTCTCCTGTGGGTTCTCTTTTGAGGCTACACGTTTAGACGCACATGCCACACCAAATATTTTCGAATTACAACGTGTTGTTTAGGAGATACAAGCAAATTTTGTACCATGCGTCATTTCTTCTCGTATAGTATTTACAATTACTACCTATTTATCTTTACTCTGCAACACTGTATTTCCTTATAACGTGGTATTCCTACATATTCTTTCGAGAGAAAACTCTCCTGTGTCCTCTTTTGAGGCTACACGCTTAGACATACACGCAACACCAAAGCTTTTCGAGTTACAACGTGTAGTTTAGGAAAAACAAGGTAATTTCGCACGATGAGGTATTTCCTTAGAACATGGTTTTCTGACAAATTTTGACGAAAGAAAATTCTCTTGTGGGTTCTCTTTTGAGGCTACACGTTTAGACGTACACGCCACACGAAATCTTTTCGAGTTACAACGTGTTAGTTAGGAGATACAAGCTAATTTTGTACGATGCGTTATTTCTTCTCGTAAAGTGTTTCCAATACGTACGTATTTGTCTTTATGCTGCAACACTGTATTTCCTTATAACGTGGTATTCTTACATATTCTTTCGACAGAAACTCTCCTGTGAATTCTCTTTTGAGGCCACACGCTTAGACATACATGCAACACCAAAGCTTTTCGAATTACAACGTGTTGTTTAGGAGAAACAAGATAATTTCGCACGATGCGGGATTTCCATAAAATGTGGGTTTCTGACAAATTTTGACGAAGAAAAATCCTCCTGTGGTTTCTCTTTTGAGGCTACACGTTTAGCCGTACATGCCACACCAAATCCTTTCGAGTTACAACGCGTTGTTTAGGAGATACAAGCTAATTTTGTATGATGCATTATATCTTTTCGTAAAGTTTTTTCCAATACTTACGTATTTGTCTTTAGTCTGCAACACTGTATTTCCTTATAACGTGGTATTCTCACATATTGTTTCGAGAGAATACTCTACTGTGCGTTCTCTTTTGAGGCTACAAGCTTAGATATACACGCAACACTAAACCTTTTTGAATTACAACGTGTTGTTTAGGAAAAACAAGATAATTTCGCAGGATGCAGGATTTCCTTAAAACGTGGTTTTCTCACAAATTTTGACGAAAGAAAATTCTCCTGTTCGTTGTCTTTGAGGCTACACTTTTAGACGTACACGCCAAACCAAATCTTTTCGAGTTACCACTTGTTGTTTAGGAGATACAAGTTAATAATTTATGATGCGTTATTTCTTCTCGTAAAGTGTTTCCAATATGTACGTTTTTGTCTTTACTCTGCAACACTGTATTTCCTTATAACGTGGTATTCTTACATGTTCTTCCGAGAGAAAACTCTCCTGTGCATTCTCTTTTGAGGCTACACGCTTAGACATACACGCAACACCAAAGCTTTTGGAGTTACAACGTGTTGTTTAGGAAAAACAAATAATTTCGCACGATGCGGGATTTCCTTAAAACGTGGTTTTCTGACAAATTTTGACGAAAGAAAATTCTCCTGTTGGTTCTCTTTTGAGGCTACACGTTTAGACTTACATGCCAAACCAAATCTTTTCGAGTTACAACGTGTTGTTTAGGAGATAAAAGCTAATTTTTAATATTGCATTATTTCTTCTCGTAAAGTGTTCCCAATATGTACGTATTTGTCTTTACTCTGCAAAATTGTATTTCCTAATAGCGTGGTGTTCTTACATATTCTTTCGAGAGAAAACTCTCCTGTGCCTTCTCTTTTGAGGCTCCACGTTTAGACATACACGCAACACTAAAGTTTTTCGAGTTACAACATGTTGTTTAGGAAAAAGAAGATGATTTCGCACGATGCAGGATTTCCTTAAAACGTGGTTTTCTCAAAAATTTTGAAGAAAGAAAATTCTCCTGTGGGTTCTCTTTTGAGGCTACACGTTTAGACATACACGCCACACCAGATCTTTTTGAGTTACAACGTGTTGTTTAGGAGATACATGTTAATTTTTTACTATGCGTTAATTCTTCTAGTAAAGTGTTTCCAATACGTACGTGTTTATCTTTACTCTGCAACACTGTATTTCCTTATAACGTGGTATTCTTACATATTCTTTCGAGAGAAAACTCTCCTTTGCGTTCTCTGTTGAGGCTACACGCTTAGACATACATGCAACACCAAAGCTTTTCGAGTTACAACGTGTTGTTTAGGAAAAACAAGATAATTTCGCACGATGCGAGATTTCCTTAAAACGTGGTTTCTGACAAATTTTGATGAAAGAAAACTCTCCTGTGGGTTCTCTTTTGAGGGTACACGTTTAGACATACACGTCACACCAAATGTTTTCGAGTAACAACGTGTTGTTTAGGAGATACAAGCTAATTTTGTAAGATGCGTTATTTCTTCTCGTAAAGTGTTTCCAATATGTACTTATTTGTCTTTACTCATCAAAATTTTATTTCCTTATAACGTGGTATTCTTACATATTCATTCAAGAGAAAACTCTCCTGTGCCTTCTCTTTTGAGGCTCCACACTTAGACATACACGCAACACCAAAGCTTTTCGAGTTACAACTTGTTGTTTAGGAAAAAGAAGATGATTTCGCACGATGCGGGATTTCCTTAAAACGTGGTTTTCTGAAAAATTTTAACGAAAGAAAATTCTCCTGTGGGTTCTCTTTTGAAGCTACACATTTAGACGTACACGCCGCACCAAATCTTTTCAAGTTACAACGTGTTGTTTAGGAGATACAAGCTAATTTTGTACGATGCGTTATTTCTTCTCGTAAAGTTTTCCAATACGTACATATTTTTCTTTACTCTGCAACACTGTATTTCCTTATAACTTGGTATTCTTACATATTCTTTCGAGAGAAAACTATCCTGTGCGTTCCCTTTGAGGCTACACATTTAGACATACAGGCATCACCAAAGCTTTTCGAGTTACAATGTGTTGTTTATGAAAATCAAGATTATTTCGCAAGATGCGTGATTTCCTTAAAATGTGGTTTTCTCACAAATTTTGACGAAAGAAAATTATCCTGTGGGTTCTCTTTTGAGGCTACACGTTTAGACGTACATGCCACACCAAATCCTTTCGAGTTACCACGTGTTGTTTAGGAGATACAAGCTAATTTTTTATGATGCGTTATTTCTTCTCGTAAAGTGTTTCCAATACGTACTTATTTCTCTTTACTCTACAACATTGTATTTCCCTATAACGTGGTATTCTTACATATTCTTTCGAGGGAAAACTCTCCTGTGTGTTCTCTTTTGAGGCTACATGCTTAGGCATACACGCAACGCCAAAGCTTTTCGAGTTACAACGTTTTGTTTAGGAAAAACAAGATAATTTCGCACAATGCAAGATTTCCATAAAACGTGGTTTTCTGAAAAATTTTGACCAAAGAAAGTTCTCCTATGCATTCTCTTTTGAGGCTACACGTGTAGTCGTATGAGCCAAAACAAATCTTTTCGAGTTACAACGTGTTGTTTAGAAGATACAAGCTAATTTTTTACGATGCATTATTTCTTCTCTTAAAGTGTTTCCAATACGTACGTATTTGTCTTTACTCTGCAACACTGTATTTCCTTATAACGTGGTATTCTTACATATTCTTTCGAGAGAAAACTCTCCTGTGCATTCTCTTGTGAGGCGACACGCTTAGACATACACGCAACAGCAAAGCTTTTCGAGATACAACATGTTGTTTAGGAAAAACAAGATAATTTCGCACGATGTAAGATTTCCTTAAAACGTGGTTTCTGACAAATTTTGATGAAAGAAAATTCTCCTGTGTGTTCTCTTTTGAGGCTACACGTGTAGTCGTACGAGCCAAAACAAATCTTTTCGAGTTACAACGTGTTGTTTAGAAGATACAAGCTAATTTTTTACGATGCATTATTTCTTCTCGTAAAGTGTTTCCAATACGTACGTATTTGTCTTTACTCTGCAACACCGTATTTCCTTATAACGTGGTATTCTTGCATATTCTTTCGAGAGAAAATTCTCCTGTGCCTTCTCATTTGAGGCTACATGCTTAGACATACACGCAAAACCAAATCTTTTTGATTTACACGTGTTGATTAGGAAAAACAATATAATTTCGCATGATGCGGGCTTTCCTTAAAACGTGGTTTTCTTACAAATTTTGACGAAAGAAAATTCTCCTGTGGGTTCTCTTTTGAGGCTACACGTTTAGACGTACACACCACACCAAATCTTTTCGAGTTACAACGTGCTGTTTAGGAGTTACAAGCTAATTTTTTCTGATGCATTATTTCTTCTCGTAAAGTTTAAGTGTTTCCAGTATGTACATATTTGTCTTTACTCTGCAACATTGTATTTCCTCATAACGTGGTATTCTTACATATTCTTTCGAGAGAAAACTGTCCTGTGCGTTCTCTTTTGAGGCTACACGCTTAGACATACACGCAACACCAAAGCTATTCGAGTTACAACGTGTTGTTTAGGAAAAACAAGATAATTTCGCACGATGTGGGATTTTCTAAAATCGTGGTTTTCTGAAAAAAAATTGACCAAAGAAAATACTCCTGTGGGTTCTCTTTTGAGGCTACACGTTTAGATGTACACGTCACACCAAATCTTTTCGAGTTAAAACGTGTAGTTTAGGAGATACATGCTAATTTTGTACAATGCATTATTTCTTCTCGTAAAGTGTTTCCAATACGTACGTATTTGTCTTTACTCTGCAACACTGTATTTCCTTATAACGTGGTATTCTTGCATATTCTTTCAAGAGAAAATTCTCCTGTGCCTTCTCATTTGAGGCTACATGCTTAGACATACACGCAAAACCAAATCTTTTTGATTTACACGTGTTGATTAGGAAAAACAATATAATTTTGCATGATGCGGGCTTTCCTTAAAACGTGGTTTTCTTACAAATTTTGACGAAAGAAAATTCTCCTGTGGGTTCTCTTTTGAGGCTACATGTTTAGACGTACACGCCACACCAAATCATTTCGAGTTAAAACGTGTTGTTTAGGAGATACAAGCTTGTACGAAGCGTTATTTCTTCTCGTAAAGTGTTTCCAATACGAACGTATTTGTCTTTACTCTGCAACAATGTATTTCCTTATAACGTGGTATTCTTACATATTCTTTATAGAGAAAACTCTCCTGTGCCTTCTCTTTTGAGGCTACACGCTTAGACATAGAGGCAACACCAAATCTTTGCGAGTTACGACGTTTTGTTTTGGAAAACCAAGATAATTTCGCATGATGCGGGATTTCCTTAAAACGTGGTTTTCTGAAAAATTTTGACGAACGAAAATTCTCCTGTGGGATCTCTTTTAAGGCTACACGATTAGACGCACACACCACACCAATTATTTTCGAGTTACAACGTGTTGTTTAGGAGATACAAGCTAATTTTTTACGATGCTTTATTTCTTCTCGTAAAGTGTTTCCAATACATACGTATTTGTCTTTACTCTGCAACACTGTATTTCCTTATAACGTGGTATTCTTACATATTCTTTCGAGAGAAAACTCTCCTGTGCATTCTCTTTTGAAGGCTACATGCTTAGACATACATGCAACACCAAAGCACACGAGTTACAACGTGTTGTTTAGGAAAAACAAGATAATTTCGCACAATGCGGGATTTCCTAAAATCGTGGTTTTCTGAAAAAATTTTGACGAAAGAAAATACTCCTGTGGGTTCTCTTTTGAGGCTCCACGTTTAGATGTACATGCCACACCAAATCTTTTCGAGTTATAACGTGTAGTTTAGGAGATACAAGCTAATTTTTTACGATGCATTATTTCTTCTTGTAAAGTGTTTCCAATATGTACGTATTTGTCTTTACTCTGCAACACTGTATTTCTTTTTAACGTGGTATTCTTACATTTTCTTTAAGGGAAAACTCTCTTCCTATGCCTTCTCTTTTGAGGCTACATGCTTAGACATACTCGCAACACCAAAGCTTTTCGAGTTACGACCGGTTGTTTAGGAAAAACAAGATAATTTCGCATGATGCGGGATTTCCTTAAAATGTGGTTTACTGACCAATTTTGACGAAAGAAAATTCTCCTGTGGCTTCTCTTTTGAGGCTACACGTTTAGACATATAGGCCATACCAAATCTTTTCGAGTTACAACGTGTTGTTTAGGAGATACAAGCTAATTTTGTGCGATGCGTTATTTCTTCTCTTAAAGTGTTTCCAATACGTACGTATTTGTCTTTATTCTGCAACACTCTATTTCCTTATAACGTGGTATTCTTACATATTCTTTCGAGAGAAAACTCTCCTGTGAGTTCTCTTTTGAGGCTACAAGCTTAGACATACAGGCAACACCAAAGATTTTCCAGTTACAACCTGTTGTTTAGGAAAAACAAGATAATTTTGCACGATGCGAGATTTCTTTAAAACGTGGTTTCTGACAAATTTTGATGAAAGAAAATTCTCCTGTGGGTTCTCTTTTGAGGCTACACGTTTAGACGTACACGTCACACCAAATCTTTTCGAGTTACAACGTGTTGTTTAGGAGATACAAGCTAATTTTTTACGATGCGTTATTTCTTCTTGTAAAGTGTTTCCAATATGTACTTATTTGTCTTTACTCTGCAAAATTGTATTTCCTTATAACATGGTATACTTACCTATTCTTTTGAGAGAAAACTCTCCTGTGCCTTCTCTTTTGAGGCTCCATGCTTACACATACACGCAACACCAAAGCTTTTCGAGTTACAACATGTTGTTTAGGAAAAACAAGATGATTTCGCACGATGCGGGATTTCCTTAAAACGTGGTTTTCTGATAAATTTTGACGAAAGAAAATTCTCCTGTGGGTTTTCTTTTGAGGCTACACGTTTAGACGTACATGCCATACCAAATCTTTTCGAGTTACAACGTGTTGTTTAGGAGATACAAGTTAATTTTTTACGTTGCGTTAATTCTTTTCGTAAAGTGTTTCCCCTACGTACATATTTGTCTTTATTCTGCAACATTGTATTTCCTTATAAGGTGGAATTCATGCATATTCTTTCGAGAGAAAACTATCCTGTGCGTTCCCTTTTGAGGCTACACACTTAGACATACAGGCAACACCAAAGCTTTTCGAGTTACAACGTGTTGTTTATGAAAAACAAGATAATTTCGCAAGATGCGGGATTTCCTTAAAACGTGGTTTTAGGAAAAATTTTGACGAAAGAAAATTCTCCTGTGGGTTCTCTTTTGAGGCTACCTGTATAGACGTACACGCCACACCAAATCCTTTCGAGTTACCACGTGTTGTTTAGGAGATACAAGCTAATTTTGTACGATGCGTTATTTTTTCTCGTAAAGTGTTTCCCTTATGTACATATTTGTCTTTACTCTGCAACACTGTTTTTCCTTATGACATCGTATTCTTACATGTTCTTTCGAGAGAAAACTCTCCTGTGCATTCTCTTTAGAGACTACATGCTCAGACATTCACACAACACCAAAGCTTTTCGAGTTACAACGTGTTGTTAAGGAAAAACAAGATAATTTTGCACGATGTGGGATTTCCTTAAAACGTGTTTTTTTGACAAATTTTGACGAAAGAAAGTTCTCCTGTAGGTTCTCTTTTGAGGCTACACGTGTAGAGGTACGAGCCACACCAAATATTTTTGAGTTACAACGTGTTGTTAGGAGATACAAGCAAATATTGTATGATGCGTTATTTCTTCTCGTAAAGTGTTTCCAATATGTACTTATTTGTCTTTACTCTGCAACACTGTATTTCCTTATAACGTGGTATTCTTACATATTCTTTCGAGGGAAAACTCTCCTGTACATTCTCTTTTGAGGCTAGAAGCTTAGACAAACACGCAACTCCAAAGCTTTTCGAGTTACCACGTGTTGTTTAGGAAAAAGAAGGAAATTTTGCACGATGCGAGATTTCCATAAAACGTGGTTTTCTGAAAAATTTTGACGAAAGAAAATTCTCCTGTGGGTTCTATTTTGATGCTACACGTTTAGACACACACGCCACACCAAATCTTTTCGGGTTATAACGTGTTGTTTAGGAGATACAAGCTAATTTTGTACGATGCGTTATTTCTTCTCTTAAAGATTTCCAATACGTACGTAGTTGTCTTTACTCTGCAACACGGTATTTCCTTATAACGTGGTATTCTTACATATTCTTTCGAGAGAAAACTCTCCTGTGCGTTCTCTTTTGAGGCTACAAGCTTAGAAATACACGCAACACCAAAGCTTTTCGAGTTACAACGTGTTGTTTAGGAAAAACAAGATAATTTCGCACGATGTGAGATTTCCTTAAAATGTGGTTTTCTGACAAATATTGACGAAAGAAAATTCTCCTATGGGTTTTCTTTTGAGGCTACACGTTTAGTCATACATGCCACACCAAGTCTTTTCGAGTTACAACGTGTTGTTGAGGAGATACAAGCTATTTTTTATGATGTGTTATTTTTTCTCATAATGTTAAAGTGTTTCCAATATGTAAGTATTTGTCTTTACTCTGCAACACTGTATTTCCTTATAACGTGGTATTCTTACATATTCTTTCTAGAGAAAACTCTCCATTGCCTTCTCTTTTGAGGCTACATGCTAAGACTTACACGCAACACCAAAGCTTTTCGAGTTACAACATGTTGTTTAGGAAAAACAAGATAATTTCACACGATGAGGGATTTCCTTAAAACGTGGTTTTCTGACATATTTTGATGAAAGAAAATTCTCCTGTGGGTTCTCTTTTGAGGCTACACGTTTAGGTGTACACGCCACACCAAATCTTTTCAAGTTACAACGTGCTGTTTAGGAGATACAAGCTAATTTTGTACGATGCATTATTTCTTCTCATAAAGTTTAAGTGTTTCTAATAAGTGCGTATTTGTCTTTACTCCGCAACACTGTATTTCCTTATAACGTGGTATTCTTACATATTCTTTCGAGAGAAAACTCTCCTGTGCCTTCTCTTTTGAGGCTACACGCCTAGACATACACGCAACACCAAAGCTTTTCGAGTTACGATGTGTTGTTTAGGAAAAACAAGATAATTTCGCACAATGAGGGATTTCCTTAAAACACGTTTTTCTGGCAAATTTTGACGAAAAAAATTCTCCTGTGGGTTCTCTTTTAAGCCTACATGTTTAGTTGTAAACGCCAGACCAAATCTTTTCCATTTACAACGTGTTGTTTAGGAAATATAAGCTAATTTTAAATGATGCGTTATTACTTCTCGTAAAGTTTAAGTGTTTCTAATTAGTAGGTATTTGTCTTTACTCTGCCACACTGTATTTCCTTATAACGTGGTATTCTTACATATTGTTTTGAGTGAAAACTCTCCTGTGCCTTCTCTTTTGAGGCTACACGCTTAGACATACACACAACACCAAAGCTTTTCGAGTTAAGATGTGTTGTTTAGGAAAAACAAGATAATTTTGCACGATGCGGGATTTCCTTATAACATGGTTTTCTGACAAATTTTGATGAAAGAAAATTCTCCTGTGGGTTCTCTTTTGAGGCTACACGTTTAGAATTACACGACACACCAAATCTTTTTAAGTTACAACGTGCTGTTTAGGAGATACAAGCTAAATTTGTATGATAAGTTATTTCTTCTCATAAAGTTTAAGTGTTTCCAATAAGTAAGTATTTGTCTTTACTCTGCAACACTGTATTTCCTTATAACGTGGTATTCTTACATATTCTTTTGAGAGAAAACTCTCCTGTGCCTTCTCTTTTGAGGCTACACGCTTAGACATACACGCAACACCAAATCTTTTCGAGTTACAACCTGTTGATTAGGAAAAACAAGATAATTTCGCACGATGCGAGATTTCCTTAAAACGTGGATTTCTGACAAATTTTGAAGAAAGAAAATTCTCCTGTGGGTTCTCTTTTGAGGCTACACGTTTAGACGTACACGCCACACCAAATCATTTCGAGTTAAAACGTGTTGTTTAGGAGATACAAGCTTGTACGAAGCATTATTTCTTCTCCTAAAATGTTTCCAAAACGTACGTATTTGTCTTTGCTCTGCAACACTGTATTTCCTTATAATGTGGTATTCTTACATATTCTTTCGAGAGAAAACTCTCCTGTGCCTTCTCTTTTGAGGCTACACGATTAGATATACAAGCAACGCCAAAGCTTTTCGAGTTACGATGTTTTGTTTAGGAAAAACAAGATAATTTCGCACGATGCGGGATTTCCTTAAAACGTGGTTTTCTGATAAATTTTGATGAAAGAAAATTCTCCTGTGGGTTCTCTTTTGATGCTACACGTTTAGACGCACACGCCACACCAAATATTTTCGAGTTACAACGTGTTGTTTAGGAGATACAAGCTAATTTTTTATGATGCGTTATTTCTTCTCCTAAAGTGTTTCCAATACGTATGTACTTGTCTTTACTCTGCAACACTGTAGTTCCTATTTACGTGGTATTCTTACATATTCTTTTGAGAGAAAACTCTCCGTTGCCTTCTCTTTTGAGGCTACACGCTAAGACTTACACGAAACACCAAAGCTTTTCGAGTTACAACGTGTTGTTTAGGAATAACCAGATAATTTCGCATGATGCGGGATTTCCTTAAACCGTGGTTTTCTGACAAATTTTGACGCAAGAAAATTCTCCTGTGGGTTCTCTTTTGAGGCTACACGTTTAGAAGTACACGCCACACCAAATCATGTCTAGTTACAACGTGCTGTTAAGAGATACAAGCTAATTTTGCACGACGCATTATTTCTTCTCGTAAAGTTTAAGTGTTTCCAATATGTATGGATTTGTCTTTATTCTGCAACACTGTATTTCCTTATAACGTGGTATTGTTACATATTGTTTCCAGAGAAAACTCTCCTGTGCCTTCTCTTTTGAGGCTACACGCATAGACATACACGCAACACCAAAGCTTTTCGAGTTACAACGTGTTGTTTAGGAAAAACAAGATTTTTCGCACGATGCGTGATTTCCTTAAAACGTGGTTTTGTGACAAATTTTGACGAAAGAAAATTTTCCTGTGGGTACTCTTTTGAGGCTACACCTTTAGACGTACACGCCACACCAAATGTTTTCGAGTTACAATGTGTTGTTTAGGAGATACAAGCTAATTTTTTTACTATGCGTTTTTCTCCTTGTAAAGTGTTTCCAATAAGTACATATTTGTCTTTACTCTGCAACACTGTATTTCCTTATATTGTGGTATTCTTACATATTCTTTCGAGAGAAAACTCTCCAGTGCATTCTCTTTTGAGGCCACATGCTTAGACATACACGCAACACCAAAGCTTTTCTAGTAACGACGTGTTGTTTAGGAAAAACAAGATAATTTCGCACGAAGCGGGATTTACTTAAAACGTGGTTTTCTGAAAATTTTTGACGAAAGAAAATTCTCCTGGGGGTTCTCTTTTACGGCTACACATTTAGACGTACATGCCACACCAAATCTTTTCGAGTTACAACGTGCTGTTTAGGAGATACAAGCTAATTTTGTATGATAAGTTATTTCTTATCGTAAAGTTTAAGTGTTTCCAATACGTACGTATTTGTCTTTAGTCTGCAACACTGTATTTCTTTATAACGTGGTATTCTTACCTATTCTTTTGAGAGAAAACTCTCCTGTGCCTTCTCTTTTGAGGGTACACGCTTAGACAAACACGCAACATCAAAGCTTTTCGAGTTACGATGTGTTGTTTTGGAAACACAAGATAATTTCGCACGATGCGGGATTTCCTTAAAAAATTGTTTTCTGACAAATTTTGACGAAAGAAAATTCTTCTGTAGGTTCTCTTTTGAGGCTACACGTTTAGACGTACATGCCATGCCAAATCATTTCAAGTTACAACGTGTTGTTTAGGAGATACAAGCTAATTTTGTTTGATGCGTTATTTCTTCTCGTAAAGTGTTTCCAATACGTACATATTTTTCTTGACTCTGCAACACTGTATTTCCTAATAACGTGGTATGCTTACATATTCTTTCGAGAGAAAACACTCCTGTGCGTTCTCTTTTGAAGCTACACGCTTAGACATACACTAAACACCAAAGCTTTTCGAGTTACAACGTGTTCTTTAGGAAAAACAAGATAATTTCGCACGATGCGGGATTTCCTTAAAACGTGGTTTTCTGAAAAAATTTTGACGAAAGAAAATTCTCCTGTGGGTTCTCTTTTCAGGCTACATGTTTAGACGTACACGCCATACGAAATCTTTTCGAGTTACAGCGTGTAATTTAGGAGATACAACGTAATTTTGTACGATGCGTTATTTCTTCTTGTAAAGTGTTTCGAATACGTACATATTTGTCTTTACTCTGCAACACTGTATTTCCATATAACGTGATATTCTTACGTATTCTTTCGAGAAAAAACTCTCCTGTGCCTTCTCTTTTGAGGCTAAACGCTTAGACATACATACAACACCAAAGCTTTTCGAGTTACAAAGTGTTCTTTAGGAAAAACAAGATAATTTCGCACAATGCGGGATTTCCTTAAAACGTGGTTTTCTGACCAATTTTGACTAAAGAATATTCTCCTGTGGGTTCTCCTTTGGGGCTACACGTTTAGACATACAAGCCACATCAAATCTTTCTGAGTTACAATGTGTTGTTTAGGAGATACAATCTAATTTTGTATGATGCGTTATTTCTTCTTGTAAAGTGTTTCCAATACGTATGTATTTGCTTTACTCTGCAACACTGTCCTTCCTTATAACGTGGTATTCTTACATATTCTTTCGAGAGAAAACTCTCCTGTGCGTTCTCTTTGGGGATACAAGCTTAGACATACTCGCAACACCAAAGCTTTTCGAGTGACAACGTGTTGTTTACGAAAAACAAGATAATTTAGCACGATGCGGGATTTCCTTAAAACGTGGTTTTCTGAAAAAAATTTGACGAAAGAAAACTCTCCTGTGTGTTCTCTTTTGAGGCTACACGTTTAGATGTACACGCCACACCAAATCTTTTCGAGTTACAACGTGTAGCTTAGGAGAAACAAGCTAATTTTTTATGATGCGTTATTTCTTCTTGTAAAGTGTTTCCAATAATTACGTATTTGTCTTTACTCTGCAACACTGTATTTCCTTATAACTTGGTATTCTTACATATTCTTTCAAGAGAAAACTCTCCTGTGCCTTCTCTTTTGAGGCTTCGCGCTTAGACATTCACGCAACAGCAAAGCTTTTCGAGTTACAACGTGTTCTTTAGGAAAACCAAGATAATTTCGCACGATGCGGGATTTCCTTAAAACGTTGTTTTCTTAGTAATTTTGACTAAAGAATATTATCCTGTGGGTTCTCCTTTGAGGTCACACATTTAGACGTACAAGCCACATCAAATCTTTCCGAGTTACAACGTATTGTTTAGGAGATACAAGCTAATTTTGTATGATGCGTTATTTCTTCTTGTACAGTGTTTCCAATACGTATGTATTTGCTTTACTCTGCAACACTGTAATTCCTTATAACGTGGTATTCTTACATATTATTTCGAGAGAAAACTCTCCTGTGCCTTCTCTTTTGAGGCTATACGCTTAGACATACACGCAACACCAAAGCTTTTCGAGTGACTACGTGTTGTTTAGGAAAAACAAGGTAATTTCCAACGATGCGGGATTTCCTTAAAACATGGTTTTCAGACAAATTTTGACAAAAGAAAATTCTCCTGTGTGGTTCTCTTTTGAGGCTACACGTTTAGAAGTACACGCCACACCAAATCTTTTCGAGTTACAACGTGCTGTTAGGAGATACAAGCTAATTTTGTATGATGCATTATTTCTTCTCATAAAGTTTAAGTATTTCCAATATGTATGTATTTGTCTTTACTCTGCAACACTGTATTTCCTTATAACGTGGTATTCTTACATATTCTTTGGAGAGAAAACTCTCCTGTGCATTCCCTTTTGTGGCTACATGCTTAGACATACATGCAACACCAAAGCTTTTCGAGTTACAACGTGTTGTTTAGGAAAAACAAGATAATTTCGCACGATGCGGGATTTCCTTAAAACGTGGTTTTCTGAAAAAATTTTGATGAAAGAAAATACTCCTGTGGGTTCTCTTTTGAGGCTACACGTTTATACGTACACCCCACACCAAATCTTTTCGAGTTATAACGTGTAGTTTAGGAGATACAAGCTAATTTTGTACGATGCATTATTTCTTCTTCTAAAGTGTTTCCAATACGTAGGTATTTGTCTTTACTCTGCAACACTGTATTTCCTTATAACGTGGTATTCTTACATATTCTTTAGAGAGAAAACTCTCCTGTGCCTTCTCTTTTGAGGCTACACGCTTAGACATACACGCAACACCAAAGCTTTTCGAGTTACGACGTGTTGTTTAGGAAAAACAAGATAATTTCGCTAGATGTGGGATTTCCTTAAAACGTGGTTTACTGACCAATTTTGACGAAAGAAAATTCTCCTGTGTGGTTCTCTTTTGAGGCTACACGTTTAGAAGTACACGCCACACCAAATCTTTTCGAGTTACAACGTGCTGTTAGGAGATACAAGCTAATTTTGTATGATGCATTATTTCTTCTCATAAAGTTTAAGTGTTTCCAATATATATGTAATTGTCTTTACTCTGCAACACTGTATTTCCTTATAACGTGGTATTCTTACATATTCTTTGGAGAGAAAACTCTCCTGCGCATTCCCTTTTGTGGCTACATGCTTAGACATACATGCAACACCAAAGCTTTTGGAGTTACAACGTGTTGTTTAGGAAAAACAAGATAATTTCGCACGATGCGGGATTTCCTTAAAACGTGGTTTTCTGACAAATTTTGACCTAAGAATATTCTCCTGTGGGTTCTTTTTTGAGGCTACACTTTTAGACGTACAAGCCACATCAAATCTTTCCGAGTTACAACGTGTTGTTTAGGAGGTACAAGCTAATTTTGTACGATGCATTATTTCTTCTCGTAAAGTTTAAGTGTTTCCAATATGTACGTATTTGTCTTTTCTCTGCAACACTGTATACCCTTATAAGGTGGTATTCTTACATATTTGTTCGAGAGAAAACTCTCCTGTGCCTTCTTCTTTGAGGCTACATGATTAGACATACACACAAAACCAAAGCTTTTCGAGTTACGAAGTGTTGTTTAGGAAAAACAAGATAATTTCGCACGATGCAGTATTTCCTTAAAATGTGGTTTTCTAACAAATTTTGACGAAAGAAAATTCTCCTGTGGGTTCTCTTTTGAGGCTACACGTTTAGACGTAACCGCCACACCAAATCATTTTGAGTTAAAACGTGTTGTTTAGGAGATACAAGCTTGTACGAAGCATTATTTCTTCTCGTAAAATGTTTCCAATATATACGTATTTGTCTTTAATCTGCAACACTGTATTTCCTTATAACATGGTATTCTTACATATTCTTTCGAGGGAAAACCCTCCTGTGCCTTCTCTTTTGAGGCTACACGCTTAGACATACACGCAACACCAAAGATTTTCGAGTCAGGACGTTTTGTTTAGGAAAAAATAGATAATTTCGCACAATGCCGGATTTCCTTAAAATGTGGTTGTCTGAAAAATTTTGACGAAAGAAAATTCTACTGTGGGTTCTCTTTTGAGGCTACACGTTTAGACGCACATGCCACACCAAATCTTTTCGAGTTACAACGTGTTGTTTAGGAGATACAAGCTAATTTTGTACGATAAGTTATTTCTTCTCATAAAGTTTAAGTGTTTCCAATATGTACGTATTTGTCTTTACTCTGCAACACTGTATTTCCTTATAACGTGGTATTCTTACATATCCTTTCGAGAGAAAACTCTCCTGTGCCTTCTCTTTTGATGCTACACGCTTAGAAATACACGCAACACCAAAGCTTTTCAAGTTACAACGTGTTGTTTAGGAAAAACAAGATAATTTCGCACGATGCGGGATTTCCTTAAAATGTGGTTTTCTGACAAATATTGACGAAAGAAAATTCTCCTATGGGTTGTCTTTTGAGACTACACGTTTTGTCATATATGCCGCACCAAATCCTTTCGAGTTACAACGTGTTGTTTAGGAGATACAAGCTATTTTTTACGATGTGTTATTATTTCTCATAAAGTTTAAGTTTTTCCATAAGGTACTTATTTGTCTTTACTCTGCAACACTTTATTTCCTTATAACGTGGTATTCTTACATATTCTTTCGAGAGAAAACTCTCCATTGCCGTCTCTTTTGAGGCTACACGCTAAGACTTACACGCAACACCAAAGCTTTTCGAGTTACAACGTGTTGTTTAGGAAAAACAAGATAATTACACACGATGCGGGATTTCCTTAAAACGTGGTTTTCTGACAAATTTTGAGGAAAGAAAATTCTCTTGTGGGTTCTCTTTTGAGGCTACACGTTTAGATATACACGCCACACCAAATCTTTTCAAGTTACAACGTGCTGTTTCGGAGATACAAGCTAATTTTGTATGATGCATCATTTCTTCTCGTAAAGTTTAAGTGTTTCCAATAAGTGCTTATTTGTCTTTACTCTGCAACACTGTATTTCCTTATAACGTGGTATTCTTACATATTCTTTCGAGAGAAAACTCTCCATTGCCGTCTCTTTTGAGGCTACACGCCTAGACATACACGCAACACCAAAGCTTTTCGAGTTACGATGTGTTGTTTAGAAAAAACAAGATATTTTCGAACGATGCGGGATTTCCTTAAAACATGGTTTTCTGACAAATTTTGACGAAGAAAATTCTCCTGTGGGTTCTCTTTTAAGGCTACATGTTTAGTTGTAAATGCCACACCAAATCGTTTCGAGTTACAACGTGTTGTTTAGGAGATATAAGCTAATTTTGTATGATGCTTTATTTCTTCTCTAATGTTTAAGTGTTTCCAATGCGTACGTAATTGTCTTTACTCTGCAACACTGTATTTCCTTATAACGTGGTATTCTTACATATTGTTTCGAGAGAAAACTCTCCTGTGCCTTCTCTTTTGAGGCTACACGCTTAGACATACACGCAACACCAAAGCTTTATGCGTTAAGATGAGTTGTTTAGGAAAAAGATAATTTTGCAAGATGCGGGATTTCCTTAAAACATGGTTTTCTGACAAATTTTGACAAAGAAAATTCTCCTGTGGGTTCTCTTTTGAGGCTACACGTTTAGACTTACACGCCACACCAAATCTTTTCGAGTTACAACGTGTTGTTTAGGAGATACAAGCTAATTTTTTACGATAAGTTATTTCTTCTCGTAAAGTTTAAGTGTTTCCAATACGTATGTATTTGTCTTTATCTGCAACACTGTATTTCCTTATAACGTGGTATTCTTACATATTCTTTCGAGAGAAAACTCTCCTGTGCCTTCTCTTTTGAGGCTAAACGGTTAGACATACACGCAACACCAAAGCTTTTCGAATTACAACGTGTTGTTTAGGCAAAACAAGATAATTTTTCACGATGCAGGATTTCCTTAAAACGTGGTTTTCTGACAAATTTTGACGAATGAAAATTCTCCTGTGGGTTCTCTTTTGAGGCTACATGTTTAGACATACACGCCATACCAAATATTTTCGAGTTACAATGTGTTGTTTAGGAGATACAAGCTAATTTTGTACGATGCGTTATTTCTACTCCTAAAGTTTCTCCAATGCATACATATTTGTCTTTACTCTGCAAAACTGTATTTCTTTATAACGTGGTATTCTTACATATTCTTTCGAGAGAAAACTCTCCTGTGCCTTCTCTTTTGAGGCTACACGCTTAGACATACACGCAACACCAAAGCTTTTCGAGTTACAACATGTTGATTAGGAAAAACAAGATAATTTCGCACGATGCGGGATTACCTTAAAACATGGTTTTCTGACAAATTTTGACGAAATTAAATTATCCTGTGGGTTCTCTTTTGAGGCTACACGTTTAGACGTACACGCCCCACCAAATCTTTTCGAGTTACAACGTGTTGTTTAGGAAAAACAAGATAATTACACACGATGCGGGATTTCCTTAAAACGTGGTTTTCTGACAAATTTTGAGGAAAGAAAATTCTCTTGTGGGTTCTCTTTTGAGGCTACACGTTTAGATATACACGCCACACCAAATCTTTTCAAGTTACAACGTGCTGTTTCGGAGATACAAGCTAATTTTTTATGATGCATCATTTCTTCTCGTAAAGTTTAAGTGTTTCCAATAAGTGCTTATTTGTCTTTACTCTGCAACACTGTATTTCCTTATAACGTGGTATTCTTACATATTCTTTCGAGAGAAAACTCTCCATTGCCGTCTCTTTTGAGGCTACACGCCTAGACATACACGCAACACCAAAGCTTTTCGAGTTACGATGTGTTGTTTAGAAAAAACAAGATATTTTCGAACGATGCGGGATTTCCTTAAAACATGGTTTTCTGACAAATTTTGACGAAGAAAATTCTCCTGTGGGTTCTCTTTTAAGGCTACATGTTTAGTTGTAAACGCCACACCAAATCGTTTCGAGTTACAACGTGTTGTTTAGGAGATATAAGCTAATTTTGTATGATGCTTTATTTCTTCTCTAATGTTTAAGTGTTTCCAATACGTACGTAATTGTCTTTACTCTGCAACACTGTATTTCCTTATAACGTGGTATTCTTACATATTGTTTCGAGAGAAAACTCTCCTGTGCCTTCTCTTTTGAGGCTACACGCTTAGACATACACGCAACACCAAAGCTTTATGCGTTAAGATGAGTTGTTTAGGAAAAAGATAATTTTGCAAGATGCGGGATTTCCTTAAAACATGGTTTTCTGACAAATTTTGACAAAGAAAATTCTCCTGTGGGTTCTCTTTTGAGGCTACACGTTTAGACTTACACGCCACACCAAATCTTTTCGAGTTACAACGTGTTGTTTAGGAGATACAAGCTAATTTTTTACGATAAGTTATTTCTTCTCATAAAGTTTAAGTGTTTCCAATACGTATGTATTTGTCTTTATCTGCAACACTGTATTTCCTTATAACGTGGTATTCTTACATATTCTTTCGAGAGAAAACTCTCCTGTGCCTTCTCTTTTGAGGCTAAACGGTTAGACATACACGCAACACCAAAGCTTTTCGAATTACAACGTGTTGTTTAGGCAAAACAAGATAATTTTTCACGATGCAGGATTTCCTTAAAACGTGGTTTTCTGACAAATTTTGACGAAAGAAAATTCTCCTGTGGGTTCTCTTTTGAGGCTACATGTTTAGACATACACGCCATACCAAATATTTTGGAGTTACAACGTGTTGTTTAGGAGACACAAGCTAATTTTGTACGATGCGTTATTTCTACTCCTAAAGTTTCTCCAATGCATACATATATGTCTTTACTCTGCAAAACTGTATTTCTTTATAACGTGGTATTCTTACATATTCTTTCGAGAGAAAACTCTCCTGTGCCTTCTCTTTTGAGGCTACACGCTTAGACATACACGCAACACCAAAGCTTTTCGAGTTACAACATGTTGATTAGGAAAAACAAGATAATTTCGCACGATGCGGGATTACCTTAAAACATGGTTTTCTGACAAATTTTGACGAAAGAAAATTATCCTGTGGGTTCTCTTTTGAGGCTACACGTTTAGACGTACACGCCCCACCAAATCTTTTCGAGTTACAACGTGTTGTTTAGGAGATACAAGCTAATTTTTACGATGCGTTATTTCTTTTCGGAACGTGTTTCCAATAAGTATGTATTTGTCTTTACTCTGCAACATTCGATTTCCTTATAACGTGGTATTCTTACATATTTTTTCGAGACAAAACTCTCCTGTGTGTTCTCCTTTGAGGCTACATGCTAAGACATACTCACAAGACCAATGCTTTTCATGTTACAACATGTTGTTTAGGAAAAATAAGATAATTTCGCACGATATGGGATTTCCTTAAAACGTGGTTTTCTGACAAATTTTGACGAAAGAAAATTCTCCTGTAGGTTCCCTTTTGAGGCTACACGTTTAGATGTACACGCCACACCAAGTCTTTTCGAGTTACAATGTGTTATATAGGAGATACAAGCTAATTTTTTAAGATGCGTTATTTCTTCTCATAAACTTTAAGTGTTTCCAATAGGTACGTATTTGTCTTTATTCTGCAAAACTGTATTTCCTTATAACGTGGTATTCTTACATATTCTTTCGTGAGAAAACTCTCCTGTGTCTTCTCTTTTGAGGCTACACGCTTAGACATACACGCAACACCAAAGCTTTTGAGTTACAACATGTTGTTTAGGAAAAACAAGATAATTTCGCACGATGCGGGATTTCCTTAAAACTTGGTTTTCTGACAAATTTTGATGAAAGAAAATTCTTCTGTGGGTTCTCTTTTGAGGCTACACGTTTAGACATACACGCCACACCAAATCTTTTCGAGTTACAACGTGCTGTTTATGAGATACAAGCTAATTTTTTACGATGCATTTTTTATTCTCGTAAAGTTTAAGTGTTTCCAATAGGTAAGTATTTGTCTTTACTCTGCAACACTGTATTTCCTTATAACGTGGTTTTCCTACATATTCTTTCGAGAGAAAACTCTCCTGTGCTTTTTCTTTTGAGGCTACGCGCTTAGACATACACGCAAAACCAAAGCATTTTGTGTTACAACGTGTTGATTAGGAAAAACAAGATAAATTCGCACGATGCCGGATTTCCTTAAAACGTGGTTTTCTGACAAATTTTGACGAAAGAAAATTCTCCTGTGGGTTCTCTTTTGAGGCTACACGTTTAGACGTACAAGCCACTCCAAATCTTTTCGAGTTACAACGTGTTGTTTAGGAGATACAAACTAATTTTGTACGAGGCGTTAATTCTTCTCGTAAAGTGTTTCCAAAATGTACGTATTTGTCTTTACTTTGCAACACTGTATTTCCTTATAACGTGGTATTCTTACATATTCTTTTGAGAGAAAACTCTCCTTTGCCTTCTCTTTTGAGGCTACAAGCTTAGACATACACGCAACACCAAAGCTTTTCGAGTTACAACGTGTTCTTTAGGAAAAACAAGATAATTTCACACGATGCGGGATTTCCTTAAACGTGGTTTTCTGACAAATTTTGATGAAAGAAAATTCTCCTGTGGGTTCTCCTTTGAGGCTACACGTTTAGATGTACACGCCACACCAAATCTTTTCGAGTTACAAAGTGCTGTTTAAGAGATACAACCTAATTATGTACGATGCGTTATTTCTTCTTGTAAAGTGTTTCCACTATGTATGTATTTGTCTTTACTCTGCCACACTGTATTTCCTTATAATGTGGTATTCTTATGTATTCTTTCGAGAGATTACTCTCCTGTGCCTCTTCTTTTTTGATGCTACTCGCTTAGACATACACGCAACAACAAAGCTTTTCGAGTTAAAATTTGTTGTTTAGGAAAAACAAGATAATTTCACACGATGCGTGATTTCCTTAAAACGTGGTTTTCTAAAAAAAATTTGAAGAACGAAAATTCTCCAGTGGGTTCTCATTTGAGGCTACACGTTTAGACGTACACGCCACACCAAATCTTTTCGAGTTACAACGTGTAGTTTAGGAGATACAAGCTAATTTTGAACGATGGGTTATTTCTTCTTGTAAAGTGTTTCCAATATGTACGTATTTGTCTTTACTCTGCAACACAGTATTTCCTTATAACGTGGTATTCTTACATATTCTTTCGAGAAAACTCTCCTGTGCCTTCTCTTTTGAGGCTACATGCTTAGACATACACGCAACACCAAAGCTTTTCGATTTATAACATGTTGTTTAGGAAAAATAAGATAATTTTGCACAATGCGGGATTTCTTTAAAACGTGGTTTCTGACAAATTTTGATGAATGAAAATTTTCCTGTGCGTTCTCTTTGAGGCTACACGTTTAGACGTACATGCCACACCAAATCTTTTCGAGTTACAACGTGCTGTTTAGGAGATACAAACTAATTTTGTACGATGCATTATTTCTTCTCGTATAGTTTAAGTGTTTCCAATATGTACGTATTTGTCTTTTCTCTACAACATTGTATTTCCTTATAACGTGTTATTCTTACATATTCTTTTGAGAGAAAACTCTCCTGTGCCTTCTCTTTTGAGGCTACACGCTTAGACATACACGCAATACGAAAGCTTTTCGAGTTACAACATGTTGTTTAGGAAAAACAAGATAATTTCACCCGATGCGGGATTTCCTTAAAACGTGGTTTTCTGACAAATATTGACAAAAGAAAATTCTCCTGTGGGCTCTCTTTTGAGGCTACACGTTTAGACATACACGCCACACCAAATCTTTTCGAGTTACAACGTGTTGTTTAGGAGATACAACCTAATTTTGTAAGATGCGTTATTTCTTCTCGTAAGTGTTTCCAGTACATACGTACTTCTCTTTACTCTGCAACACTGTATTTCCTTATAACGTGGTATTCTTACATATTCTTTTGAGAGAAAACTCTCCTGTGCCTTCTCTTTTGAAGCTACATGCTTAGACATACACGCAACACCAAAGCGTTTCGGGTTACAACGTGTTGTTTAGGAAAAACAAGATAATTTCGCGCGAAGCTGGATTTCCTTAAAACGTGGTTTTCAGACAAATTTTGACAAAAGAAAATTCTCCTGTGGGTTCTCTTTTGAAGGCTACACGTTTAGACGTACATGCCACACGAAATCTTTTCGAGTTACAACGTGTTGTTTAGGAGATATCAGCTAATTTTTTAAGATGCGTTATTTCTTCTCTTAAAGTGTTTCCAATACATAAGTATTTGTCTTTACTCTGCAACACTGTATTTCCTTATAACGTATTCTTACATATTCTTTCGAGAGAAAACTCTCCTGTGCCTTCTCTTTTGAGGCTACACGCTTAGACATACACGCAACACCAAAGATTTTCGAGTTACAACGTGTTGTTTAGGAAAAACAAGATAATTTCGCACAATGCGGGATTTCCTTATAACGTGGTTTTCTGACAAATTTTGACGAAAGAAAATTCTCCTGTGGGTTCTCTTTTGAGGCTACACGTTTAGACGTACACGGCACACCAAATCTTTTCGAGTTACAACGTGTTGTTTATGAGATACAAGCTAATTTTTTACGATGCATTTTTTATTCTCGTAAAGTTTAAGTGTTTCCAATAGGTATGTATTTGTCTTTACTCTGCAACACTGTATTTCCTTATAACGTGGTATTCTTACGTATTCTTTCAAGAGAAAACACTCCTGTGCCTTCTCTTTTGAGGCTACATGCTTAGACATACACGCAACACCAAAGCTTTTCGAGTTACAACTTGTTGATTAGGAAAAACAAGATAATATCTCACGATGCGGGATTTCATCAAAACTTTGTTTTGTGACAAATTTTGACGAAAGAAACTTCTACTGTGTGTTCTCTTTTGAGGCTACACGTTTAGACGTACATGCCACACCAAATATTTTCGAGTAAAACGTGTTGTTTAGGAGTTACAAGCTAATTTTGTACGATGCGTTATTTCTTCTCGTAAAGTGTTTCCAATATATACATATTTGTCTTTACTCTGCAGCACTGTATTTAATAATAATGTGGTATTCTTACATATTCTTTCGAGAGAAAACTCTCCTGTGTGTTCTCTTTTGAAGCTACACGCTTAAATATACACGCAACACCAAAGCTTTTCGAGTTACAACGTGTTGTTTAGGAGATACAAGCTAATTTTTTACGATGCGTTATTTCTTCTCATAAAGTGTTTCCAACATGTACCTATATGTCTTTACTCTGCAACACTGTATTTCCATATAACCTGGTATTCTTACATATTCTTTCGAGAGAAAACTCTCCTGTGACTTCTCTTTTGAGGCTGCACGCTTAGACATAGACAGAACACCAAAGCTTTTCGAGTTACAACGTGTTGTTTAGGAAGAACAAGATAATTTCGCATGTTGCGGGATTTCCTTAAAACGTGGTTTTCTGAAAAAAAATTGACGAAAGAAAATTCTCCTGTGGGTTCTCTTTTGAGGCTACACGTTTAGACATACAAGCTACACCAAATCTTTTCAAGTTACAACGTGTAGTTTAGGAGATACAAGCTAATTTTTATGATGCGTTATTTCTTCTTGTAAAGTCTTTCCAATACGTACATGTTTGTCTTTACTCTGCAACACTGTATTTCCTTATAATGTGGTATTCTTACATATTCTTTCGAGAGAAACTCTCCTGCGCCTTCTGTTTTGAGGCTACACGCTTAGACATACACGCAACACCAAAGCTTTTCGAGATACGATGTGTTGTTTAGGAAAAACAAGATAATTTCGCACGATTTGGGATTTCCTTAAAACGTGGTTTTCTGACAAATTTTGATGAAAGAAAATTCTCCTGTGATTTCTCCTTTGAGGCTACATATTTAAACGTACAGGCCACACCAAATCTATTCGAGTTACAACGTGTTGTTTAGGAGATGCAAGCTAATTTTGTAAGATGCGTTATTTCTTCTAGTAAAGTGTTTCCAATACGTATTTGTCTTTACTCTGCAATACTGTATATCCTTATAACGTGGTATTGTTACATATTCTTTCAAGAGAAAACTCTCATGTGCGATCTCTTTTGAGGCTACATGCTTAGATATACTCGCAACAGCAAAGCTTTTCCTGTTAAAACGTGTTGTTTAGGAAAAATAAGTTAATTTCGCACGATGCGGGATTTCCTTAAAACGTGGTTTTCTGACAAATTTTGACGAAAAAAACAAAATTAGCTTGTATCTCCTAAACAACACGTTGTAACTCGAAAAGATTTGGTGTGGCGTGTACGTCTAAACGTGTAGCCTATAAAGAGAACCCACAGGAGAATTTTCTTTCGTCAAAATTGTCAGAAAACCACGTTTTAAGGAAATCCCCCATCCTGCGAAATTATCTTGTTTTTCCTAATCAACACGTTGTAATGCGAAAAGCTTTGGTGTTGCATGTATGTCAAAGCGTGTAGCCTCAAAGGAGAACGCACAGGTGAGTTTTCTATGGAAAGAATATGTAAGAATACCACTTTATTAGGAAACACAGTGTCTCAGAGCAAAGACAAATACGTACTCTATTGGAAACACTTTACGAAAAGAAATAACGCATCATACAAAATAAGCTTGTATCTCCTAAACAGCACGTTGTAACTCGAAAGGATTTGGTGGGGCGTGTACGTGTACACGTGTAGCCTCAAAACAGAACCCACAGGAGAATTTTCTTTCGTCAAAATTTTTCAGAAAACCACGTTTTAAGGAAAGTATCTTTTTTTTCCTAATCAACATGTTGTAACGCTAAATGCTTTGGTGTTGCGTGTATGACTAAGTTTGTAGCCTCAAAAGAGAATGCACAAGAGAGTTTTCTATCGAAAGAATATGTAAGAATACCACCTTATAAGGAAATACAGTGGTGCAGAGTAAAGACAAATACGTACGTATTGGAAACACTTTATGAGAAGAAATAACGCATCGTACAAAATTAGCTTGTATCTCCTAAACTACACGTTGTAATTCGAAAAGCTTCGGTGTTGCGTGTATGTCTAAGCATGTAGCTTCAAAATAGAAGGTACAGGAGAGTTTTCTCTCGAAAGAATATGTAAGAATACCACGTTATAAGGAAATACAGTGTTGCAGAGTAAAGGCAAATACATACGTATTGGAAACACTTTACTAGAAGAAATAACGCTTCTAACAAAATTAGCTTGTATCTCCTATACAACACGTTGTAACTCGAAAAGCTTCGGTGTTTCGTGTATGTCTAAGCATGTAGCCTCAAAATAGAAGGTACAGGAGAGTTTTCTCTCGAAAGAATATGTAAGAATACCACGTTATAAGGAAATACAGTGTTGCAGAGTAAAGACCAATACATACGTATTGGAAACACTTTACGAGAAGAAATAACCCTTCTCACAAAATTAGCTTGTATCTCCTATACAACACGTTGTAACTCGAAAAGATCTGGTGTGTCGTGTATGTCTAAACGTGTAGCCTCAAAAGAGAACCAACAGGAGAATTTTCTTCCCTCAAAATTTGTCAGAAAACCACGTTTTATGGAAATCCCGCATCATGAGAAATTATCTTATTTTTCCTAATCAACATGTTGTAACACGAAATGCTTTGGTTTTGCCTGTATGCCTAAGCGTGTACCCTCAAAAGAGAAGGCACAGGAGAGTTTTCTCTCGAAAGAATATGTAAGAATACCACGTTATAAAAAAATACAATGTTGCAGAATAAAGACAAATACGTACGTATTGGAAACACTTTACGAGAAGAAATAAAGCATCATACAAAATTAGCTTGTATCTCCTAAACAACACGTTGCAACTCGAAAGGTTTTGGTGTGGCGTGTACGTCTAAATGTGTAGCCTCAAAAGAGAACCAACAGCAGAATTTTCTTTCGTCAAACTTTTTCAGAAAACCACGTTTTAAGGAAATCCCGCATCGTGCAAAATTATCATATTTTTCCTTATCAACACGTTGTAACACGAAATGCTTTGGTTTTGCCTGTATGGCTAAGCATGTAGCCTCAAAAGAGAAGGCACAGGAGAGTTTTCTCTCGAAAGAATATGTAAGAATACCACGTTATAAGGAAATACAGTGTTGCAGAGTAAAGACAAATACATACGTATTGGAAAAACTTTACGAGAAGAAATAAAGCATCCTACAAAATTAGCTTTTATCTCCTAAACAACAAGTTTTAACTCGAAAAGTTTTGGTGTGGCGTGTACGTCTCAACGTGTAGCCTCAAAAGAGAACCCACAGGAGAATTTTCTCTCGTCAAAATTTTTCAGAAAAGCACGTTTTAAGGAAATCCAGCATCGTGTGAAACGATCTTGTTTTTCCGAAACAACACGTCGAAACTCGAAAAGCTTTGGTATTGCTTGTATGGGTAAGCGTGTAGCCTCAAAAGAGTAGGCACAGGAGAATTATCTCTCGAAAGAATATGTAAGCATACCACGTTAAAAGGAAATAGAGTGTTGCAGAGTAAAGACAAATACGTACTTATTGGAAACACTTTAAGAGAAGAAATAACGCATCGTACAAAATTAGCTTGTATCTCCTAATCAACACGTTGTAACTCGAAAAGATTTGGTGTGGCGTGTACGTCTAAACGTGTAGCCTCAAAAGAGAACCCACAGGAGAATTTTCTTTCGTCAAAATTTGTCAGAAAACCAAGTTTGGAGAAAATCCCGCATCGTGGGAAATTATCCTGTTTTTCCTAAACAACACGTCGTAACTCGAAAAGCTTTCGTGTTGCGTGTCTGTCTAAGTGTGTAGCCTCAAAAGAGAAGGCACAGGAGAGTTTTCTCTCGAAAGAATATGCAAGAATACTACGTTATAAGGAAATACAGTGTTGCAGAGTAAAGACAAATACGTACTTATTGGAAACACTTTACGAGAAGAAATAGCGCATCGCAAAAATTAGATTGTATCTCCTAAACAACACGTTGTAACTCGAAAATATTTGGTGTGACGTGTACTTCTAAACGTGTAGCCTCAAAAGAGAAGCCAAGCAGAATTTTCTTTCGTCAAAATTTGTCAGAAATCCACGTTTTAAGGAAATCCCGCATAGTGCGAAATTATCTTGTTTTTCCTAAACAACATGTTGTAACTCGAAAAGCTTTGGTGTTGCGTGTATGTCTAAGCGTGTAGCCTCAAAATAGAACACTCAGGAGAGTTTTCTCTCGAAAGAATATGTAAGAATACCACCTTATAAGGAAATACAGTGTTGCAGAGTAAAGACAAATACGTACCTATTGGAAACACTTTACGAAGTGAAATAACACATCTTACAAAATTAGCTTGTATCTCCTAAACAGCACGTTGTAACTCGAAAAGCTTTGGTGTTGCGTGTAGCTTTTCGAGTTACAACGTGTTGTTTAGGAAAAACAAGATAATTTCGCACGATGCGGGATTTCCTTAAAACCTGGTTTTCTGACAAATTTTGACCAAAGAAAATTCTCCTATGACTTCTCTTTTCAGGCTACACGTTTAGACGTACAGGCCACACCAAATCTTTTTAAGTTACAACGTGTTGTTTAGGAGATACAAGCTAATTTTGTACGATGCGTTATTTCTTCTCATAAAGTTTTTCCAATACATAAGTATTTGTCTTTACTCTGCAACACTGTATTTCCTAATAACGTGGTATTCTTACATATTCTTTCGAGAAAAAACTCTCCTTTGCATTCTCCTTTGAGGCTACACGCTTACACATACACGCAACACCAAAGCTTTTCGAGTTACAACGTGTTGTTTAGGAGATACAAGCTAATTTCTTACGATGCGTTATTTCTTCTCGTAAAGTTTTTCCAAGACGTAAGTATTTGTTTTTACTCTGCAACACTGTATTTCCTAATAACGTGGTATTCTTACATATTCTTTCGAGAAAAAACTCTCCTTTGCATTCTCTTTTGAGGCTATACGCTTAGACATACACGCAGCACCAAAGCTTTTCAAGTTACAATGTGTTGTTTTAGAAAAACAAGATAATTTCGCACAATGCGGGATTTCCTTAAAACGTGGTTTTCTGACAAAATTTAACGAACAAAAATTCTCCTGTGGGTTCTCTTTTGAGGCTACATGTTTAGACATACACACCACACCAAATCTTTCCGAGTTACATCGTGTTGTTTAGGAGATACATACTAATTTTGTACGATGCCTTATTTCTTCTCGTAAAGTTTAAGTGTTTCCAATAAGTACTTATTTGTCTTTACTCTGCAACACTGTATTTCCTTATAACGTGGTATTCTTACATATTCTTTCGAGAGAAAACTCTCCTGTGCGTTCTCTTTTGAGGCTACACGCTTAGACATACACGCAACACCAAAGCTCTTCGAGTTAAAACGTTTGGTTTAGAAAAAACAAGATAATTTCGCACTATGTGGGATTTCCTTAATACGTGGTTTTCTGACATATTTTGACCAAAGAAAATTCTCCTATGGGTTCTCTTTTCAGGCTACACGTTTAGACGTACAGGCCACACCAAATCTTTTTAAGTTACAACGTGTTGTTTAGGAGATACAAGCTAATTTCTTACGATGCATTATTTCTTCTCGTAAAGTTTTTTCCAATACATAAGTATTTGTCTTTGCAACACTGTATTTCCTAATAACGTGGTATTCTTACACATTCTTTCGAGAAAAAACTCTCCTTTGCGTTCTCTTTTGAGGCTACACGCTTAGACATACACGCAACACCAAAGCTTTTCGAGTTACAACGTGTTGTTTAGGAAAAACAAGATAATTTCGCACGATGCGGGATTTCCTTAAAACGTGGTTTTCTGACAAATTTTGACGAAAGAAAATACTCCTGTGGGTTCTCTTTTGAGGCTACACATTTAGACGTACATGCCACACCAAATCTTTTCGAGTTACAACGTGTTGTTTAGGAGAAACAAGCTAATTTTTTACGATGCGTTATTTCTTCTCATAAAGTTTTAGTGTTTCCATTACGTACATATTTGCCTTTACTCTGCAACACTGTATTTCCTTATAACGTGGTATTCTTGCATATTCTTTCGAGAGAAAACTCTCCTGTGCGTTCTCCTTTGAGGCTACATGCTTAGACATTCACGCAACACCAAAGCTTTTCGATTTACAACGTGTTGTTTAGGAAAAACAAGATAATTTCGCAAGATGCGGGATTTCCTTAAAACGTGGTTTTCTGACAAATTTTGACGAAATAAAACTCTCCTGTGGGTACTCTTTTGAGGCTACACGTTTAGACGTGCACCCCACACCAAATCTTTTCGAGTTCCAACGAGTTGTTTAGGACATACAAGCTAATTTTGCCAGATGCGTTATTTCTCTCATAAAGTGTTTCCAATACGTACGTATTTGTCTTTACTCTGCAACACTGTATTTCCTTATAACGTGGTATCCTTACATATTCTTTCGAGAGAAAACTCTCCTGTGCGTTCTCTTTTGAGGCTACACGCTTAGACATAAACGCAACACCAAAGCTTTCGAGTTACAACGTGTTGTTTAGGAAAAACAAGATAATTTCGCAAGATGCGGGATTTCCTTAAAACGTGGTTTTCTGACAAATTTTGACGAAAGAAAATTATCCTGTGGGTTCTCTTTTGAGGCTACAAGTTTAGACGTACACACCACACCAAATCTTTTCAAGTTATAACGTGTTGTTTAGGAGATACAAACTAATTTTGTAAGATGCCTTATTTCTTCTCGTAAAGTTTAAGTTTTTCCAATAAGTACGTATTTGTCTTTACTCTGCAACACTGTATTTCCTTATAACGTGGTATTCTTACATATTCTTTCGAGAGAAAACTCTCCTGGGCATTCTCCTTTGAGGTTACAGGCTTAGACATACACGCAACACCAAAGCTTTTCGAGTTAAAATGTTTTGTTTAGGAAAAACGAGATAATTTCGCACGATGCGGAATTTCCTTAATACGTGGTTTTCTGACAAATTTTGACCAAAGAAAATTCTCCTATGGGTTCTCTTTTGAGGCTACACGTTTAGACGTACAGGCCACACCAAATCTTTTTAAGTTACAACGTGTTGTTTAGGAGATACATGCTAATTTTGTACGATGCGTTATTTCTTCTCTTAAGTTTAAGTTTTTCCAATAAGTACGTATTTGTCTTTACTCTGCAACACTGTATTTCCTTATAACGTGGTATTCTTACATATTCTTTCGAGAGAAAACTCTCCTGTGCGTTCTCTTTTGAGGCTACACCCTTAGACATACACGCAACACCAAAGCTTTTCGAATTAAAACGTTTTGTTTAAGAAAAACAAGATAATTTCGCAGAATGCGGGATTTCCTTAAAACGTGGTTTTCTGACAAATTTTGACGAAAGAAAATTTTCCTGTGGGTTCTCTTTTGAGGCTACACGTTTAGACATACACACCACACCAAATCTTTTCGAGTTATAATGTGTTGTTTAGGAGATACAAACTAATTTTGTAAGATGCCTTATTTCTTCTCGTAAGGTTTAAGTTTTTCCAATAAGTACGTATTTGTCTTTACTCTGCAACACTGTATTTCCTTATAACGTGGTATTCTTACATATTCTTTCGAGAGAAAACTCTCCTGTGTGTTCTCTTTTGAGGCTACACGCTTAGACATACACGCAACACCAAAGCTTTTCGAGTTAAAACGTTTGGTTTAGGAAAAACAAGATAATGTCGCACTATGCGGGATTTCCTTAATACATGGTTTTCTGACAAATTTTGACCAAAGAAAATTCTCCTATGGGTTCTCTTTTCAGGCTACACGTTTAGACGTACAGGCCACACCAAATCTTTTTATGTTACAACGTGTTGTTTAGGAGATACAAGCTAATTTCTTACGATGCGTTATTTCTTCTCGTAAAGTTTTTCCAAGACGTAAGTATTTGTCTTTACTCTGCAACACTGTATTTCCTAATAACGTGGTATTCTTACATATTCCTTTGAGAAAAAACTCTCCTTTGCGTTCTCTTTTGAGGCTACACGCTTAGACATACACGCAACACCAAAGCTTTTCGAGTTACAACGTGTTGTTTAGGAAAAACAAGATATTTTTGCACGATGCAGGATTTCCTTAAAACGTGGTTTTCTGACAAATTTTGACGAAAGAAAATACTCCTGTCGGTTCTCTTTTGAGGCTACACATTTAGACGTACACGCCACACCAAATCTTTTCGAGTTACAACGTGTTGTTTTGGAGAAACAAGGTAATTTTTCTACGATGCGTTATTTCTTCTCCTAAAGTTTAAGTGTTTCCATTACGTACATATTTGCCTTTACTCTGCAACACTGTAATTCCTTATAACGTGGTATTCTTGCATATTCTTTCGAGAGAAAACTCTCCTGTGCGTTCTCCTTTGAGGCTACATGCTTAGACATTCACGCAACACCAAAGCTTTTCGATTTACAACGTGTTGTTTAGGAAAAACAAGATAATTTCGCAAGATGCGGGATTTCCTTAAAACGTGGTTTTCTGACAAATTTTGACGAAATAAAACGCTCCTGTGGGTACTCTTTTGAGGCTACACGTTTAGACGTACAAGCCACACCAAATCTTTTCAAGTTACAACGTGTTGTTTAGGAGATACAAGCGAATTTTGTACGATGCGTTATTTCTTCTCGTAAAGTTTAAGTTTTTCCAATAAGTACGTATTTGTCTTTACTCTGCAACACTGTATTTCCTTATAACGTGGTATTCTTACATATTCTTTCGAGAGAAAACTCTCCTGTGCGTTCTCTTTTGAGGCTACACGCTTAGACATACACGCAACACCAAAGCATTTCGAGTTAAAACGTTTTGTTTAGGAAAAACAAGATAATTTCGCACAATGCGGGATTTCCTTATAACGTGGTTTTCTGACAAATTTTGACGAAAGAAAATTCTCCTGTGGGTTCTCTTTTGAGGCTACACGTTTAGACGTACACGCCACACCAAATCTTTTTAAGTTGCAACGTGTTGGTTAGTAGATACAAGCTAATTTTGTACGATGCGTTATTTCTTCTCGTAAAGTTTTTCCAATACATAAGTATTTGTCTTTACTCTGCAACACTGTATTTCCTAATAACGTGGTATTCTTACATATTCTTTCGAGAAAAAACTCTCCTTTGCGTTCTCCTTTGAGGCTACACGCTTACACATAGACGCAACACCAAAGCTTTTCGAGTTACAACGTGTTGTTTAGGAGATACAAGCTAATTTCTTACGATGCGTTATTTCTTCTGGTAAAGTTTTTCCAAGACGTAAGTATTGTCTTTACTCTGCAACACTGTATTTCCTTATAACGTGGTATTCTTACATATTCTTTCGAGAAAAAACTCTCCTTTGCGTTCTCTTTTGAGGCTATACGCTTAGACATACACGCAGCACCAAAGCTTTTCGAGTTACAACGTGTTGTTTAGGAAAAACAAGATAATTTCGCACAATGCGGGATTTCCATAAAACGTGGTTTTCTGACAAAATTTAACGAACAAAAATTCTCCTGTGGGTTCTCTTTTGAGGTTACATGTTTAGACATACACACCACACCAAATCTTTCCGAGTTATATCGTGTTGTTTAGGAGATACATACTAATTTTGTACGATGCCTTATTTCTTCTCGTAAAGTTTAAGTGTTTCCAATAAGTACGTATTTGTCTTTACTCTGCAACACTGTATTTCCTTATAACGTGGTATTCTTACATATTCTTTCGAGAGAATACTCTCCTATGCGTTCTCTTTTGAGGCTACACGCTTAGACATACACGCAACACCAAAGCTTTTCGAGTTAAAACATTTGGTTTAGAAAAAACAAGATAATTTCGCACTATGCGGGATTTCCTTAATACGTGGTTTTCTGACATATTTTGACCAAAGAAAATTCTCCTATGGGTTCTCTTTTCAGGCTACACGTTAAGACATACAGGCCACACCAAATCTTTTTAAGTTACAACGTGTTGTTTAGGAGATACAAGCTAATTTCTTACGATGCGTTATTTCTTCTCGTAAAGTTTTTTCCAATACGTAAGTATTTTTCTTTACTCTGCAACACTGTATTTCCTAATAACGTCTTATTCTTACACATTCTTTCGAGAAAAAACTCTCCTTTGCGTTATCTTTTGAGGCTACACGCTTAGACATACACGGAACACAAAAGCTTTTCGAGTTACAACGTGTTTTTTAGGAAAAACAAGATAATTTCGCACGATGCGGGATTTCCTTAAAACGTGGTTTTCTGACAAATTTGGAAGAAAGAAAATACTCCTGTGGGTTCTCTTTTGAGGCTACACATTTAGACGTACATGCCACACCAAATCTTTTCGAGTTACAACGTGTTGTTTAGGAGAAACAAGCTAATTTTTTACGATGCTTTATTTCTTCTCATAAAGTTTTAGTGTTTCCATTACGTACATATTTGCCTTTACTCTGCAACACTGTATTTCCTTATAACGTGGTATTCTTGCATATTCTTTCGAGAGAAAACTCTCCTGTGCATTCTCCTTTGAGGCTACATGCTTAGACATTCACGCCACACCAAAGCTTTTCGATTTACAACGTGTTGTTTAGGAAAAACAAGATAATTTCGCAAGATGCGGGATTTCCTTAAAACATGGTTTTCTGACAAATTTTGACGAAATAAAACTCTCCTGTGGGTACTCTTTTGAGGCTACACGTTTAGACGTGCACCCCACACCAAATCTTTTCGAGTTATAACGAGTTGTTTAGGACATACAAGCTAATTTTGCCAGATGCGTTATTTCTCTCATAAAGTGTTTCCAATACGTACGTATTTGTCTTTATTCTGCAACACTGTATTTCCTTATAACGTGGTATCCTTACATATTCTTTCGAGAGAAAACTCTCCTGTGCGTTCTCTTTTGAGGCTACAAGCTTAGACATACACGCAACACCAAAGCTTTTCGAGTTAAAACGTTTGGTTTAGAAAAAACAAGATAATTTCGCACTATGTGGGATTTCCTTAATACGTGGTTTTCTGACATATTTTGACCAAAGAAAATTCTCCTATGGGTTCTCTTTTCAGGCTACACGTTTAGACGTACAGGCCACACCAAATCTTTTTAAGTTACAACGTGTTGTTTAGGAGATACAAGCTAATTTCTTACGATGCATTATTTCTTCTCGTAAAGTTTTTTCCAATACATAAGTATTTGTCTTTACTCTGCAACACTGTATTTCCTAATAACGTGGTATTCTTACACATTCTTTCGAGAAAAAACTCTCCTTTGCGTTCTCTTTTGAGGCTACACGCTTAGACATACACGCAACACCAAAGCTTTTCGAGTTACAACGTGTTGTTTAGGAAAAACAAGATAATTTCGCACGATGCGGGATTACCTTAAAACGTGGTTTTCTGACAAATTTTGACGAAAGAAAATACTCCTGTGGGTTCTCTTTTGAGGCTACACATTTAGACGTACATGCCACACCAAATCTTTTCGAGTTACAACGTGTTGTTTAGGAGAAACAAGCTAATTTTTTACGATGCGTTATTTCTTCTCATAAAGTTTTAGTGTTTCCATTACGTACATATTTGCCTTTACTCTGCAACACTGTATTTCCTTATAACGTGGTATTCTTGCATATTCTTTCGAGAGAAAACTCTCCTGTGCGTTCTCCTTTGAGGCTACATGCTTAGACATTCACGCAACACCAAAGCTTTTCGATTTACAACGTGTTGTTTAGGAAAAACAAGATAATTTCGCAAGATGCGGGATTTCCTTAAAACGTGGTTTTCTGACAAATTTTGACGAAATAAAACTCTCCTGTGGGTACTCTTTTGAGGCTACACGTTTAGACGTGCACCCCACACCAAATCTTTTCGAGTTCCAACGAGTTGTTTAGGACATACAAGCTAATTTTGCCAGATGCGTTATTTCTCTCATAAAGTGTTTCCAATACGTACGTATTTGTCTTTACTCTGCAACACTGTATTTCCTTATAACGTGGTATCCTTACATATTCTTTCGAGAGAAAACTCTCCTGTGCGTTCTCTTTTGAGGCTACACGCTTAGACATAAACGCAACACC
Source organism: Apodemus sylvaticus (assembly GCF_947179515.1). Lineage (NCBI taxonomy): Eukaryota > Metazoa > Chordata > Mammalia > Rodentia > Muridae > Apodemus > Apodemus sylvaticus. The sequence continues at coordinate 699,531 of NW_026263087.1, read as the reverse complement.
AAAGCTTTCGAGTTACAACGTGTTGTTTAGGAAAAACAAGATAATTTCGCAAGATGCGGGATTTCCTTAAAACGTGGTTTTCTGACAAATTTTGACGAAAGAAAATTATCCTGTGGGTTCTCTTTTGAGGCTACAAGTTTAGACGTACACACCACACCAAATCTTTTCAAGTTATAACGTGTTGTTTAGGAGATACAAACTAATTTTGTAAGATGCCTTATTTCTTCTCGTAAAGTTTAAGTTTTTCCAATAAGTACGTATTTGTCTTTACTCTGCAACACTGTATTTCCTTATAACGTGGTATTCTTACATATTCTTTCGAGAGAAAACTCTCCTGGGCATTCTCCTTTGAGGTTACAGGCTTAGACATACACGCAACACCAAAGCTTTTCGAGTTAAAATGTTTTGTTTAGGAAAAACGAGATAATTTCGCACGATGCGGAATTTCCTTAATACGTGGTTTTCTGACAAATTTTGACCAAAGAAAATTCTCCTATGGGTTCTCTTTTGAGGCTACACGTTTAGACGTACAGGCCACACCAAATCTTTTTAAGTTACAACGTGTTGTTTAGGAGATACATGCTAATTTTGTACGATGCGTTATTTCTTCTCTTAAGTTTAAGTTTTTCCAATAAGTACGTATTTGTCTTTACTCTGCAACACTGTATTTCCTTATAACGTGGTATTCTTACATATTCTTTCGAGAGAAAACTCTCCTGTGCGTTCTCTTTTGAGGCTACACCCTTAGACATACACGCAACACCAAAGCTTTTCGAATTAAAACGTTTTGTTTAAGAAAAACAAGATAATTTCGCAGAATGCGGGATTTCCTTAAAACGTGGTTTTCTGACAAATTTTGACGAAAGAAAATTTTCCTGTGGGTTCTCTTTTGAGGCTACACGTTTAGACATACACACCACACCAAATCTTTTCGAGTTATAATGTGTTGTTTAGGAGATACAAACTAATTTTGTAAGATGCCTTATTTCTTCTCGTAAGGTTTAAGTTTTTCCAATAAGTACGTATTTGTCTTTACTCTGCAACACTGTATTTCCTTATAACGTGGTATTCTTACATATTCTTTCGAGAGAAAACTCTCCTGTGTGTTCTCTTTTGAGGCTACACGCTTAGACATACACGCAACACCAAAGCTTTTCGAGTTAAAACGTTTGGTTTAGGAAAAACAAGATAATGTCGCACTATGCGGGATTTCCTTAATACATGGTTTTCTGACAAATTTTGACCAAAGAAAATTCTCCTATGGGTTCTCTTTTCAGGCTACACGTTTAGACGTACAGGCCACACCAAATCTTTTTATGTTACAACGTGTTGTTTAGGAGATACAAGCTAATTTCTTACGATGCGTTATTTCTTCTCGTAAAGTTTTTCCAAGACGTAAGTATTTGTCTTTACTCTGCAACACTGTATTTCCTAATAACGTGGTATTCTTACATATTCCTTTGAGAAAAAACTCTCCTTTGCGTTCTCTTTTGAGGCTACACGCTTAGACATACACGCAACACCAAAGCTTTTCGAGTTACAACGTGTTGTTTAGGAAAAACAAGATATTTTTGCACGATGCAGGATTTCCTTAAAACGTGGTTTTCTGACAAATTTTGACGAAAGAAAATACTCCTGTCGGTTCTCTTTTGAGGCTACACATTTAGACGTACACGCCACACCAAATCTTTTCGAGTTACAACGTGTTGTTTTGGAGAAACAAGGTAATTTTTCTACGATGCGTTATTTCTTCTCCTAAAGTTTAAGTGTTTCCATTACGTACATATTTGCCTTTACTCTGCAACACTGTAATTCCTTATAACGTGGTATTCTTGCATATTCTTTCGAGAGAAAACTCTCCTGTGCGTTCTCCTTTGAGGCTACATGCTTAGACATTCACGCAACACCAAAGCTTTTCGATTTACAACGTGTTGTTTAGGAAAAACAAGATAATTTCGCAAGATGCGGGATTTCCTTAAAACGTGGTTTTCTGACAAATTTTGACGAAATAAAACGCTCCTGTGGGTACTCTTTTGAGGCTACACGTTTAGACATACAAGCCACACCAAATCTTTTCAAGTTACAACGTGTTGTTTAGGAGATACAAGCGAATTTTGTACGATGCGTTATTTCTTCTCGTAAAGTTTAAGTTTTTCCAATAAGTACGTATTTGTCTTTACTCTGCAACACTGTATTTCCTTATAACGTGGTATTCTTACATATTCTTTCGAGAGAAAACTCTCCTGTGCGTTCTCTTTTGAGGCTACACGCTTAGACATACACGCAACACCAAAGCATTTCGAGTTAAAACGTTTTGTTTAGGAAAAACAAGATAATTTCGCACAATGCGGGATTTCCTTATAACGTGGTTTTCTGACAAATTTTGACGAAAGAAAATTCTCCTGTGGGTTCTCTTTTGAGGCTACACGTTTAGACGTACACGCCACACCAAATCTTTTTAAGTTGCAACGTGTTGGTTAGTAGATACAAGCTAATTTTGTACGATGCGTTATTTCTTCTCGTAAAGTTTTTCCAATACATAAGTATTTGTCTTTACTCTGCAACACTGTATTTCCTAATAACGTGGTATTCTTACATATTCTTTCGAGAAAAAACTCTCCTTTGCGTTCTCCTTTGAGGCTACACGCTTACACATAGACGCAACACCAAAGCTTTTCGAGTTACAACGTGTTGTTTAGGAGATACAAGCTAATTTCTTACGATGCGTTATTTCTTCTGGTAAAGTTTTTCCAAGACGTAAGTATTGTCTTTACTCTGCAACACTGTATTTCCTTATAACGTGGTATTCTTACATATTCTTTCGAGAAAAAACTCTCCTTTGCGTTCTCTTTTGAGGCTATACGCTTAGACATACACGCAGCACCAAAGCTTTTCGAGTTACAACGTGTTGTTTAGGAAAAACAAGATAATTTCGCACAATGCGGGATTTCCATAAAACGTGGTTTTCTGACAAAATTTAACGAACAAAAATTCTCCTGTGGGTTCTCTTTTGAGGCTACATGTTTAGACATACACACCACACCAAATCTTTCCGAGTTATATCGTGTTGTTTAGGAGATACATACTAATTTTGTACGATGCCTTATTTCTTCTCGTAAAGTTTAAGTGTTTCCAATAAGTACGTATTTGTCTTTACTCTGCAACACTGTATTTCCTTATAACGTGGTATTCTTACATATTCTTTCGAGAGAATACTCTCCTATGCGTTCTCTTTTGAGGCTACACGCTTAGACATACACGCAACACCAAAGCTTTTCGAGTTAAAACATTTGGTTTAGAAAAAACAAGATAATTTCGCACTATGCGGGATTTCCTTAATACGTGGTTTTCTGACATATTTTGACCAAAGAAAATTCTCCTATGGGTTCTCTTTTCAGGCTACACGTTAAGACATACAGGCCACACCAAATCTTTTTAAGTTACAACGTGTTGTTTAGGAGATACAAGCTAATTTCTTACGATGCGTTATTTCTTCTCGTAAAGTTTTTTCCAATACGTAAGTATTTTTCTTTACTCTGCAACACTGTATTTCCTAATAACGTCTTATTCTTACACATTCTTTCGAGAAAAAACTCTCCTTTGCGTTATCTTTTGAGGCTACACGCTTAGACATACACGGAACACCAAAGCTTTTCGAGTTACAACGTGTTTTTTAGGAAAAACAAGATAATTTCGCACGATGCGGGATTTCCTTAAAACGTGGTTTTCTGACAAATTTGGACGAAAGAAAATACTCCTGTGGGTTCTCTTTTGAGGCTACACATTTAGACGTACATGCCACACCAAATCATTTCGAGTTACAACGTGTTGTTTAGGAGAAACAAGCTAATTTTTTACGATGCTTTATTTCTTCTCATAAAGTTTTAGTGTTTCCATTACGTACATATTTGCCTTTACTCTGCAACACTGTATTTCCTTATAACGTGGTATTCTTGCATATTCTTTCGAGAGAAAACTCTCCTGTGCATTCTCCTTTGAGGCTACATGCTTAGACATTCACGCCACACCAAAGCTTTTCGATTTACAACGTGTTGTTTAGGAAAAACAAGATAATTTGGCAAGATGCGGGATTTCCTTAAAACATGGTTTTCTGACAAATTTTGACGAAATAAAACTCTCCTGTGGGTACTCTTTTGAGGCTACACGTTTAGACGTGCACCCCACACCAAATCTTTTCGAGTTATAACGAGTTGTTTAGGACATACAAGCTAATTTTGCCAGATGCGTTATTTCTCTCATAAAGTGTTTCCAATACGTACGTATTTGTCTTTATTCTGCAACACTGTATTTCCTTATAACGTGGTATCCTTACATATTCTTTCGAGAGAAAACTCTCCTGTGCGTTCTCTTTTGAGGCTACAAGCTTAGACATACACGCAACACCAAAGCTTTCGAGTTACAACGTGTTGTTTAGGAAAAACAAGATAATTTCGCAAGATGCGGGATTTCCTTAAAACGTGGTTTTCTGACAAATTTTGACGAAAGAAAATTATCCTGTGGGTTCTCTTTTGAGGCTACAAGTTTAGACGTACACACCACACCAAATCTTTTCAAGTTATAACGTGTTGTTTAGGAGATACAAACTAATTTTGTAAGATGCCTTATTTCTTCTCATAAAGTTTAAGTTTTTCCAATAAGTACGTATTTGTCTTTACTCTGCAACACTGTATTTCCTTATAACGTGGTATTCTTACATATTCTTTCGAGAGAAAACTCTCCTGGGCATTCTCCTTTGAGGTTACAGGCTTAGACATACATGCAACACCAAAGCTTTTCGAGTTAAAACGTTTTGTTTAGGAAAAACCAGATAATTTCGCACAATGCGGAATTTCCTTAATACGTGGTTTTCTGACAAATTTGGACCAAAGAAAAATCTCCTATGGGTTCTCTTTTGAGGCTACACGTTTAGACGTACAGGCCACACCAAATCTTTTTAAGTTACAACGTGTTGTTTAGGAGATACAAGCTAATTTTGTACGATGTGTTATTTCTTCTCTTAAGTTTAAGTTTTTCCAATAAGTACGTATTTGTCTTTACTCTGCAACACTGTATTTCCTTATAACGTGGTATTCTTACATATTCTTTCGAGAGAAAACTCTCCTGTGCGTTCTCTTTTGAGGGTACACGCTTAGACATACACGCAACACCAAAGCTTTTCGAGTTAAAACGTTTTGTTTAAGAAAAACAAGATAATTTCGCAGAATGCGGGATTTCCTTAAAACGTGGTTTTCTGACAAATTTTGACGAAAGAAAATTTTCCTGTGGGTTCTCTTTTGAGGCTACACGTTTAGACATACACACCACACCAAATCTTTTCGAGTTATAATGTGTTGTTTAGGAGATACAAACTAATTTTGTAAGATGCCTTATTTCTTCTCGTAAGGTTTAAGTTTTTCCAATAAGGACGTATTTGTCTTTACTCTGCAACACTGTATTTCCTTATAACGTGGTATTCTTACATATTCTTTCGAGAGAAAACTCTCCTGTGCGTTCTCTTTTGAGGCTACACGCTTAGACATACACGCAACACCAAAGCTTTTCGAGTTAAAACGTTTGGTTTAGAAAAAACAAGATAATTTCGCACTATGTGGGATTTCCTTAATACGTGGTTTTCTGACATATTTTGACCAAAGAAAATTCTCCTATGGGTTCTCTTTTCAGGCTACACGTTTAGACGTACAGGCCACACCAAATCTTTTTAAGTTACAACGTGTTGTTTAGGAGATACAAGCTAATTTCTTACGATGCATTATTTCTTCTCGTAAAGTTTTTTCCAATACATAAGTATTTGTCTTTGCAACACTGTATTTCCTAATAACGTGGTATTCTTACACATTCTTTCGAGAAAAAACTCTCCTTTGCGTTCTCTTTTGAGGCTACACGCTTAGACATACACGCAACACCAAAGCTTTTCGAGTTACAACGTGTTGTTTAGGAAAAACAAGATAATTTCGCACGATGCGGGATTTCCTTAAAACGTGGTTTTCTGACAAATTTTGACGAAAGAAAATACTCCTGTGGGTTCTCTTTTGAGGCTACACATTTAGACGTACATGCCACACCAAATCTTTTCGAGTTACAACGTGTTGTTTAGGAGAAACAAGCTAATTTTTTACGATGCGTTATTTCTTCTCATAAAGTTTTAGTGTTTCCATTACGTACATATTTGCCTTTACTCTGCAACACTGTATTTCCTTATAACGTGGTATTCTTGCATATTCTTTCGAGAGAAAACTCTCCTGTGCGTTCTCCTTTGAGGCTACATGCTTAGACATTCACGCAACACCAAAGCTTTTCGATTTACAACGTGTTGTTTAGGAAAAACAAGATAATTTCGCAAGATGCGGGATTTCCTTAAAACGTGGTTTTCTGACAAATTTTGACGAAATAAAACTCTCCTGTGGGTACTCTTTTGAGGCTACACGTTTAGACGTGCACCCCACACCAAATCTTTTCGAGTTCCAACGAGTTGTTTAGGACATACAAGCTAATTTTGCCAGATGCGTTATTTCTCTCATAAAGTGTTTCCAATACGTACGTATTTGTCTTTACTCTGCAACACTGTATTTCCTTATAACGTGGTATCCTTACATATTCTTTCGAGAGAAAACTCTCCTGTGCGTTCTCTTTTGAGGCTACACGCTTAGACATAAACGCAACACCAAAGCTTTCGAGTTACAACGTGTTGTTTAGGAAAAACAAGATAATTTCGCAAGATGCGGGATTTCCTTAAAACGTGGTTTTCTGACAAATTTTGACGAAAGAAAATTATCCTGTGGGTTCTCTTTTGAGGCTACAAGTTTAGACGTACACACCACACCAAATCTTTTCAAGTTATAACGTGTTGTTTAGGAGATACAAACTAATTTTGTAAGATGCCTTATTTCTTCTCGTAAAGTTTAAGTTTTTCCAATAAGTACGTATTTGTCTTTACTCTGCAACACTGTATTTCCTTATAACGTGGTATTCTTACATATTCTTTCGAGAGAAAACTCTCCTGGGCATTCTCCTTTGAGGTTACAGGCTTAGACATACACGCAACACCAAAGCTTTTCGAGTTAAAATGTTTTGTTTAGGAAAAACGAGATAATTTCGCACGATGCGGAATTTCCTTAATACGTGGTTTTCTGACAAATTTTGACCAAAGAAAATTCTCCTATGGGTTCTCTTTTGAGGCTACACGTTTAGACGTACAGGCCACACCAAATCTTTTTAAGTTACAACGTGTTGTTTAGGAGATACATGCTAATTTTGTACGATGCGTTATTTCTTCTCTTAAGTTTAAGTTTTTCCAATAAGTACGTATTTGTCTTTACTCTGCAACACTGTATTTCCTTATAACGTGGTATTCTTACATATTCTTTCGAGAGAAAACTCTCCTGTGCGTTCTCTTTTGAGGCTACACCCTTAGACATACACGCAACACCAAAGCTTTTCGAATTAAAACGTTTTGTTTAAGAAAAACAAGATAATTTCGCAGAATGCGGGATTTCCTTAAAACGTGGTTTTCTGACAAATTTTGACGAAAGAAAATTTTCCTGTGGGTTCTCTTTTGAGGCTACACGTTTAGACATACACACCACACCAAATCTTTTCGAGTTATAATGTGTTGTTTAGGAGATACAAACTAATTTTGTAAGATGCCTTATTTCTTCTCGTAAGGTTTAAGTTTTTCCAATAAGTACGTATTTGTCTTTACTCTGCAACACTGTATTTCCTTATAACGTGGTATTCTTACATATTCTTTCGAGAGAAAACTCTCCTGTGTGTTCTCTTTTGAGGCTACACGCTTAGACATACACGCAACACCAAAGCTTTTCGAGTTAAAACGTTTGGTTTAGGAAAAACAAGATAATGTCGCACTATGCGGGATTTCCTTAATACATGGTTTTCTGACAAATTTTGACCAAAGAAAATTCTCCTATGGGTTCTCTTTTCAGGCTACACGTTTAGACGTACAGGCCACACCAAATCTTTTTATGTTACAACGTGTTGTTTAGGAGATACAAGCTAATTTCTTACGATGCGTTATTTCTTCTCGTAAAGTTTTTCCAAGACGTAAGTATTTGTCTTTACTCTGCAACACTGTATTTCCTAATAACGTGGTATTCTTACATATTCCTTTGAGAAAAAACTCTCCTTTGCGTTCTCTTTTGAGGCTACACGCTTAGACATACACGCAACACCAAAGCTTTTCGAGTTACAACGTGTTGTTTAGGAAAAACAAGATATTTTTGCACGATGCAGGATTTCCTTAAAACGTGGTTTTCTGACAAATTTTGACGAAAGAAAATACTCCTGTCGGTTCTCTTTTGAGGCTACACATTTAGACGTACACGCCACACCAAATCTTTTCGAGTTACAACGTGTTGTTTTGGAGAAACAAGGTAATTTTTCTACGATGCGTTATTTCTTCTCCTAAAGTTTAAGTGTTTCCATTACGTACATATTTGCCTTTACTCTGCAACACTGTAATTCCTTATAACGTGGTATTCTTGCATATTCTTTCGAGAGAAAACTCTCCTGTGCGTTCTCCTTTGAGGCTACATGCTTAGACATTCACGCAACACCAAAGCTTTTCGATTTACAACGTGTTGTTTAGGAAAAACAAGATAATTTCGCAAGATGCGGGATTTCCTTAAAACGTGGTTTTCTGACAAATTTTGACGAAATAAAACGCTCCTGTGGGTACTCTTTTGAGGCTACACGTTTAGACGTACAAGCCACACCAAATCTTTTCAAGTTACAACGTGTTGTTTAGGAGATACAAGCGAATTTTGTACGATGCGTTATTTCTTCTCGTAAAGTTTAAGTTTTTCCAATAAGTACGTATTTGTCTTTACTCTGCAACACTGTATTTCCTTATAACGTGGTATTCTTACATATTCTTTCGAGAGAAAACTCTCCTGTGCGTTCTCTTTTGAGGCTACACGCTTAGACATACACGCAACACCAAAGCATTTCGAGTTAAAACGTTTTGTTTAGGAAAAACAAGATAATTTCGCACAATGCGGGATTTCCTTATAACGTGGTTTTCTGACAAATTTTGACGAAAGAAAATTCTCCTGTGGGTTCTCTTTTGAGGCTACACGTTTAGACGTACACGCCACACCAAATCTTTTTAAGTTGCAACGTGTTGGTTAGTAGATACAAGCTAATTTTGTACGATGCGTTATTTCTTCTCGTAAAGTTTTTCCAATACATAAGTATTTGTCTTTACTCTGCAACACTGTATTTCCTAATAACGTGGTATTCTTACATATTCTTTCGAGAAAAAACTCTCCTTTGCGTTCTCCTTTGAGGCTACACGCTTACACATAGACGCAACACCAAAGCTTTTCGAGTTACAACGTGTTGTTTAGGAGATACAAGCTAATTTCTTACGATGCGTTATTTCTTCTGGTAAAGTTTTTCCAAGACGTAAGTATTGTCTTTACTCTGCAACACTGTATTTCCTTATAACGTGGTATTCTTACATATTCTTTCGAGAAAAAACTCTCCTTTGCGTTCTCTTTTGAGGCTATACGCTTAGACATACACGCAGCACCAAAGCTTTTCGAGTTACAACGTGTTGTTTAGGAAAAACAAGATAATTTCGCACAATGCGGGATTTCCATAAAACGTGGTTTTCTGACAAAATTTAACGAACAAAAATTCTCCTGTGGGTTCTCTTTTGAGGCTACATGTTTAGACATACACACCACACCAAATCTTTCCGAGTTATATCGTGTTGTTTAGGAGATACATACTAATTTTGTACGATGCCTTATTTCTTCTCGTAAAGTTTAAGTGTTTCCAATAAGTACGTATTTGTCTTTACTCTGCAACACTGTATTTCCTTATAACGTGGTATTCTTACATATTCTTTCGAGAGAATACTCTCCTATGCGTTCTCTTTTGAGGCTACACGCTTAGACATACACGCAACACCAAAGCTTTTCGAGTTAAAACATTTGGTTTAGAAAAAACAAGATAATTTCGCACTATGCGGGATTTCCTTAATACGTGGTTTTCTGACATATTTTGACCAAAGAAAATTCTCCTATGGGTTCTCTTTTCAGGCTACACGTTAAGACATACAGGCCACACCAAATCTTTTTAAGTTACAACGTGTTGTTTAGGAGATACAAGCTAATTTCTTACGATGCGTTATTTCTTCTCGTAAAGTTTTTTCCAATACGTAAGTATTTTTCTTTACTCTGCAACACTGTATTTCCTAATAACGTCTTATTCTTACACATTCTTTCGAGAAAAAACTCTCCTTTGCGTTATCTTTTGAGGCTACACGCTTAGACATACACGGAACACCAAAGCTTTTCGAGTTACAACGTGTTTTTTAGGAAAAACAAGATAATTTCGCACGATGCGGAATTTCCTTAATACGTGGTTTTCTGACAAATTTTGACCAAAGAAAAATCTCCTATGGGTTCTCTTTTGAGGCTACACGTTTAGACGTACAGGCCACACCAAATCTTTTTAAGTTACAACGTGTTGTTTAGGAGATACAAGCTAATTTTGTACGATGCGTTATTTCTTCTCTTAAGTTTAAGTTTTTCCAATAAGTACGTATTTGTCTTTACTCTGCAACACTGTATTTCCTTATAACGTGGTATTCTTACATATTCTTTTGAGAGAAAACTCTCCTGTGCGTTCTCTTTTGAGGCTACACGCTTAGATATACACGCAACACCAAAGCTTTTCGAGTTAAAACGTTTTGTTTAAGAAAAACAAGATAATTTCGCAGAATGCGGGATTTCCTTAAAACGTGGTTTTCTGACAAATTTTGACGAAAGAAAATTTTCCTGTGGGTTCTCTTTTGAGGCTACACGTTTAGACATACACACCACACCAAATCTTTTCCAGTTATAATGTGTTGTTTAGGAGATACAAACTAATTTTGTAAGATGCCTTATTTCTTCTCGTAAGGTTTAAGTTTTTCCAGTAAGTACGTATTTGTCTTTACTCTGCAACACTGTATTTCCTTATAACGTGGTATTCTTACATATTCTTTCGAGAGAAAACTCTCCTGTGTGTTCTCTTTTGAGGCTACACGCTTAGACATACACGCAACACGAAAGCTTTTCGAGTTAAAACGTTTGGTTTAGGAAAAACAAGATAATGTCGCACTATGCGGGATTTCCTTAATACATGGTTTTCTGACAAATTTTGACCAAAGAAAATTCTCCTATGGGTTCTCTTTTCAGGCTACACGTTTAAACGTACAGGCCACACCAAATCTTTTTATTTTACAACGTGTTGTATAGGAGATACAAGCTAATTTCTTACGATGCGTTATTTCTTCTCGTAAAGTTTTTCCAAGACGTAAGTATTTGTCTTTACTCTGCAACACTGTATTTCCTAATAACGTGGTATTCTTACATATTCTTTCGAGAAAAAACTCTCCTTTGCGTTCTCTTTTGAGGCTACATGCTTAGACATACACACAACACCAAAGCTTTTCGAGTTACAACGTGTTGTTTAGGAAAAACAAGATATTTTTGCACGATGCGGGATTTCCTTAAAACGTGGTTTTCTGACAAATTTTGACGAAAGAAAATACTCCTGTCGGTTCTCTTTTGAGGCTACACATTTAGACGTACACGCCACACCAAATCTTTTCGAGTTACAACGTGTTGTTTAGGAGAAACAAGGTAATTTTTCTACTATGCGTTATTTCTTCTCCTAAAGTTTAAGTGTTTCCATTACGTACATATTTGCCTTTACTCTGCAACACTGTATTTCCTTATAACGTGGTATTCTTGCATATTCTTTCGAGAGAAAACTCTCCTGTGCATTCTCCTTTGAGGCTACATGCTTAGACATTCACGCAACACCAAAGCTTTTCGAGTTACAACGTGTTGTTTAGGAAAAACAAGATAATTTCGCACGATGCGGGATTTCCTTAAAACGTGGTTTTCTGACAAATTTTGACGAAATAAAACTCTCCTGTGGGTACTCTTTTGAGGCTACACGTTTAGACGTACAAGCCACACCAAATCTTTTCAAGTTACAACGTATTGTTTAGGAGATACAAGCTAATTTTGTATGATGCGTTATTTCTTCTCGTAAAGTTTAAGTTTTTTCCATTAAGTATGTATTTGTCTTTACTCTGCAACACTCTATTTCCTTATAACGTGGTATTCTTACATATTCTTTCGAGAGAAAACTCTCCTGTGCGTTCTCTTTTGAGGCTAAACGCTTAGACATACACGCAACACCAAAGCATTTCGTGTTAAAACATTTTGTTTAGGAAAAACAAGATAATTTCGCACGATGCGGGATTACCTTAATACGTGGTTTTCTGACAAATTTTGACCAAAGCAAATTCTCCTATGGGTTCTCTTTTCAGGCTACACGTTTATACGTACAGGCCACACCAAATCTTTTTAAGTTGCAACGTGTTGTTTAGTAGATACAAGCTAATTTTTTACGATGCGTTATTTCTTCTCGTAAAGTTTTTCCAATACATAAGTATTTGTCTTTACTCTGCAACACTGTATTTCCTAATAACGTGGTATTCTTACATATTCTTTCGAGAAAAAACTCTCCTTTGCGTTCTCCTTTGAGGCTACACGCTTACACATAGACGCAACACCAAAGCTTTTCGAGTTACAACGTGTTGTTTAGGAGATACAAGCTAATTTCTTACGATGCGTTATTTCTTCTCGTAAAGTTTTTCCAAGACGTAAGTATTTGTCTTTACTCTGCAACACTGTATTTCCTAATAACGTGGTATTCTTACATATTCTTTCGAGAAAAAACTCTCCTTTGCGTTCTCTTTTGAGGCTACATGCTTAGACATACACGCAACACCAAAGCTTTTCGAGTTACAACGTGTTGTTTCGGAAAAACAAGATAATTTCGAACGATGCTGGATTTCCTTAAAACGTGGTTTTCTGACAAATTTTGACGAAAGAAAATACTCCTGTGGGTTCTCTTTTGAGGCTACACATTTAGACGTACACGCCACACCAAATCTTTTCGAGTTACAACGTGTTGTTTAGGAGATACAAGCTAATTTTTTTATGGTGCGTTATTTCTTCTCATAAAGTTTTAAGTGTTTCCATTACGTACATATTTGCCTTTACTCTGCAACACTGTATTTCCTTATAATGTGGTATTCTTGCATATTCTTTCGAGAGAAAACTCTCCTGTGTGTTCCCCTTTGAGGCTACGTGCTTAGACATACACGCAACACCAAAGCATTTCGAGTTACAACGTGTTTTTTAGGAAAAACAAGATAATTTCACCCGATGCGGGATTTCCTTAAAACGTGGTTTTCTGACAAATTTTGACGAAAGAAAATTATCCTGTGGGTTCTCTTTTTAGGCTACACGTTTAGACGTACACACCTCACCAAATCTTTTCGAGTTATAACGTGTTGTTTAGGAGATACAAGCTAATTTTGTAAGATGCCTTATTTCTTCTCGTAAAGTTTAAGTTTTTCCAATAAGTACGTATTTGTCTTTACTCTGCAACACTGTATTTCCTTATAACGTGGTATTCTTACATATTCTTTCGAGAGAAAACTGTCCTGTGCGTTCTCTTTTGAGGCTATACGCTTTGACATACACGCAACACCAAAGTTTTTCGAGTTACAATGTGTTGTTTAGGAAAAACAAGATAATTTAGCATGATGCGGGATTTCCTTAAAACGTGGTTTTCTGACAAATTTTGACGAACGAAAATTGTCCTGTGGTTCTCTTTTGAGGCTACACCTTTAGACGTACACGCCACACCAAATCTTTTCGAGTTACAACGTGTTGTTTAGGAGATACAAGCTAATTTTGTACGATGGTTTATTTCATCTAGTAAAGTTTAAGGGTTTCCAATACGTAAGTATTTGTATTTATTCTGCAACACTGTACTTCCTTATAACGTGGTATTCTCACATATTCTTTCGAGAGAAAACTCTCCTGTGTGCTCTCTTTTGAGGCTACACGCTTAGACATACACGCATCACCAAAGATTTTCGAGTTACTACGTGTTGTTTAGGAAAAACAAGATAATTTCGCACGATGCTGGATTTCCTTAAAACGTGGTTTTCTGAAACTTTGACGAAAGAAAATTCTCCTATGGGTTCTTTTTTGAGGCTACAAGTTTAGACGTACACGCCACACCAAATCTTTTCGAGTTACAAAGTGTTGTTTAGGAGATACGAGCTAATTTTGTACGATGCTTTATTTCATCTCGTAAAGTTTAAGGGTTTCCAATAAGTACGTATTTTTCTTTACTCTGCAACACTGTATTTCCTTATAACGTGGTATTCTTATATATTCTTTTCAGAGAAAACTCCCCTGTGTGTTCTCTTTTAAGGCTACACGCTGAGACATTCACGCAACACCAAAGGTTTTCGAGTTACAACGTGTTGTTTAGGAAAAACAAGATAATTTCGCACGATGTAGGATTTCCTTAATACGTGGTTTTGTGACAAATTTGACCAAAGAAAATTCTCCTGTGTGTTCTCTTTTTGAGGCTACACGTTTAGACGTACCTGCCACACCAAACATTTTCGAGTTACAACGTGTTGTTTAGGAGATACAAGCTAATTTTTTATGATGCGTTATTTCTTCACGTAAAGTGTTTCCAATACGTGCGTATTTGTCTTTACTCTGCAACACTGTATTTCCTTATAACCTGGTATTCTTACTTATTCTTTTGAGTGAAAACTCTCCTGTGTGTTCTCTTTTGAGGCTACACACTGAGACATACACACAACACCCAAGCTTTGTGAGTTACAACGTGTTGTTTAGGAAAAACAAGATAATTTCGCAGGATGCGGGATTTCGTTAATACCTTGTTTTCTGACCAATTTTGACGAAAGAAAATTCTCCAGTCGGTTCTCTTTTGAGGCTAAACTTTTAGACATACACGCCAAACTAAATGTTTTCGAGTTTCCACTTGTTGTTTAGGAGATACAAGCTAATATTGTGTGATGCTTAATTTCTTCTCGTAATGTGTTTCCAATATGTACGTATTTGTCTTTACTCTGCAACACTGTATTTCCTTATAACGTTGAATTCTTACATGTTCTAATGAGAGAAAACTCTCCTGTGCATTCTCTTTTGAGGCTACACGCTTAGACATACACGCAACACCAAAGATTTTCGAGTTACCACTTGTTGTTTAGAAAAAACAAGATAATTTCCCACGATGCGGTATTTCCTTAAAACGTGGTTTTCTGACAAATTTTGACGAAAGAAAATTCTCCTTTGTGTTCTCCTTTGAGGCTACACGTTTAGACATACACGCCAAACCAAATCTTTTCGACTTACAATGTGTTGTTTAGGAGATACAAGCTAATTTTGTTCGATGCGTTATTTCTTCTCATAAAATGTTTCCAATATGTAAGTATTTGTCTTTACTCTGAAACACTGTATTTCCTTATAACGTGGTATTCTTACATATTCTTTCGAGAGAAAACTATCTTGTGCGTTCCGTTTTGAGGCTACACACTTAGACATACAGGCAACACCAAAGCTTTTCGAGTTACAACGTGTTGTTAATGAATAAAAAGATAATTTCGCACGATGCGGGATTTATTTAAAACGTGGTTTTCTGAAAAATTTGACAAAGGAAAATTCTTCTGTGGGCTTTCCTTTGAGGCTACACGTATAGACGTACACGTCACACCAAATCTTTTCGAGTTACAACGTGTTGTTTAGGAGATACAAGCTAATTTTGTACGATGCATTATTTCTTCTCGTAAAGTGTTTCCAATATGTACTTATTTGCCTTTACTCTACAAAATTGTATTTCTTTATATCGTGGTATTCTTACATATTCTTTCGAGAGAAAACTCTCCTGTGCCTTCTCTTTTGAGGCTCCACGCTTAGACATACACGAAACACCAAAGCTTTTCGAGTTACAACATGTTGTTTAGGAAAAAGAAGATGATTTCGCACGATGCGGGATTTCCTTAAAACTTGGTGTTCTGAAAAAATTTTAACGAAAGAAAATTCGTCTCTGGGTTCTTTTTGAGGCTACATGTTTAGACGTACACGCCACACCAAATCTTTTCGAGTTACAACGTGTTGTTTAGGAGATACAAGCTAATTTTGTACGATGCTTTATTTCATCTCATAAAGTTTAAGGGTTTCCAATACGTAAGTATTTGTCATTATTCTGCAACAGTGGACTTCCTTATAACGTGGTATTCTCACATATTCTTTCGAGAGAAAAGTCTCCTGTGTGTTCTCTTTTGAGGCTACACGCTTAGATATACACGCAACACCAAAGCTTTTCGAGTTACAATGCGTTGTTTAGGAAAAACAAGATAATTTCGCACGATGCGGGATTTCCTTAATATGTGGTTTTCTGACAAATTTTGACCAAAGAAAATTCTCCTGTGGGTTCTCTTTTGAGGCTACACGTTTAGACGTACACGCCACACGAAATCTTTTCGAGTTACAACGTGTTGTTTAGGAGATACAAGCTATTTTTTTACGATGCGTTATTTCTTCTCATAAAGTGTTTCCAATAAGTACTTATTTGTCTTTACTCTGCAACACTGTATTTCCTTATAACGTGGTATTCTTACATATTCTTTCGTGAGAAAACTATCCTGTGCGTTCCCTTTTGAGGCTACACACTTAGACATACAGGCAACACCAACGCTTTTCCAGTTACATCTTGTTGTTTTTGAAAAACAAGATTATTTCGCACGATGAGTGATTTTCTTAAAATGTGATTTTCTGACAAATTTTGACAAAAGAAAATTCTCCTGTGGTTTCTCTTTTGATGCTACACGTTTAGACGTACACGCCACACCAAATCCTTTCTAGTTAGCACGTGTTGCTTAGGAGATACAAGCTAATTTTGTATGATGCGTTATTTCTTCTCATAAAGTGTTTCCAATACGTACTTATTTGTCTTTACTCTGCATCGCTGTATTTGCTTATAACATGGTATTCTTATATATTCTTTCGAGGGAAAACTCTCCTGTGCGTTCTCTTTTGAGGCTACATGCTTAGACATACACGCAACTCCAAAGCTTTTCGAGTTACAACGTGTTGTTTGGGAAAAACAAGATAATTTCGCACGATGCGAGATTTCCATAAAACGTGGTTTTCTGACAAATTTTGACGAAAGAAAGTTCTCCTGTTGGTTCTCTTTTGAGGCTACACATGTAGAGGTACGAGCCACACCAAATCTTTTCGAGTTACAACGTGTTGTTCAGGAGATACAAGCTAATTTTTTACGTTGCTTTATTTCTTCTCTTAAAGTGTTTCCAATACGTACCTATTTGTCTTTACTCTGCAACACTGTATTTCCATATAACGTGGTATTCTTACATATTCTTTTGAGAGAAAACTCTCCTGTGCGTTCTCTTTTGAGGCTACACGCTTAGACATACACGCAACACCAAAGCTTTCCGAGTTACAACGTGTTGTTTAGGAAAAACAAGATAATTTCCCACGATGCGAGATTTCCTTAAAACATGGTTTCTGACAAATTTTGATGAAAAAAAATTCTCCTGTGTGTTCTCTTTTGAGGCTACACATTTAGACGTACACGTCACACCAAATCTTTTCGAGTTACAACTTGTTTAGGAGATACAAGCTAATTTTGTATGATGCGTTATTTCTTCTAGTAAAGTGTTTCCAATATGTACTTATTTGTCTTTACTCTGCAAAATTGTATTTCCTTATAACGTGGTATTCTTTCATATTCCTTCGAGAGAAAACTCTCCTGTGCCTTCTCTTTTGAGGCCCCACGCTTACACATACAAGCAACACCAAATTTTTTTGAGTTACAACATGTTGTTTAGGAAAAACAAGATGATTTCGCACGATGCAGGATTTCCTTAAAACGTGGTTTTCTGAAAAATTTTGACGAAAGAAAATTCTTCTGTGGGTTCTCTTTTGAGGCTACACGTTTAGACGTACACGCCACACCAAATCTTTTCGAGTTACAACGTGTTGTTTAGGAGATACAAGCTAATTTTGCACGATGCGTTAATTCTTCTCTTAAAGTGTTTCCAATATGTAAGTATTTGTCTTTACTCTGCAACACTGTATTTCCTTATAACGTGGTATTCTTACATATTCTTTCTAGAGAAAACTATCCTGTGCGTTCCCTTTTGAGGCTACACACTTAGACATACAGGCAACACCAAAGGTTTTCAAGTTACAACGTGTTGTTTATGAAAACCAAGATAATTTCGCACTATACAGGATTTCCTTAAAACGTGATTTTCTGACAAATTTTGACGAAAGAAAATTCTCCTGTGGGTTCTCTGTTGAGGCTTCATGTTTCGACGTACACTCCACACCAAATCTTGTCGAGGCACAACGTGTTGTTTAGGAGATACAAGCTAATATTGTATGATGCGTT
Organism: Apodemus sylvaticus; assembly: GCF_947179515.1. Taxonomy (NCBI): domain Eukaryota; kingdom Metazoa; phylum Chordata; class Mammalia; order Rodentia; family Muridae; genus Apodemus; species Apodemus sylvaticus. The sequence goes on along the minus strand of NW_026263087.1, from coordinate 681,174 downwards.
ATTTCTTCTCCTAAAGTGTTTCCAATACGTACGTATTTGTCTTTACACTGCAACACTGTATTTCCTTATAACGTTGTATTCTTACATGTTCTTTCGAGACAAAACTCTCCTGTGCGTTCTCTTTTGAGGCCACACGTTTAGACATACACGCAACACCAAAGATTTTTGAGTTACAACGTGTTGTTTAGGAAAAACAAGATAACTTTGCATGATACGGGATTTCCTTAAAACGTTGTTTTCTGACAAATTTTGATGAAAGAAAGTTCTCCTGTTTGTGTTCGTTTGAGTCTACACATGTAGACGTACGAGCCACACCAATTCTTTTCGAATTACAACGTGTTGTTTAGGAGATACAAGCAAATTTTTTTCGATGCATTATTTCTTCTCATAAAGTGTTTCCAATAAGTACATATTTGTCTTTACTCTGCAACACTTTATTTCCTTATAACGTGGTATTCTTACATATTCTTTCGAGGGAAAACTCTCCTGTGCGTTCTCCTTTGGGGCTACACGCTTAGACATACATGCAACGCCAAAGCTTTTTGAGTTATAACGTGTTGTTTAGGAAAAACAAGATAATTTCGCACGATGCGATATTTCCATAAAACGTGGTTTTCTGATATATTTTGACGAAAGAAAGTTCTGCCCTGTGTTCTATTTGAGGCTACACGTGTAGAGGTATGAGCCACACCAAATCTTTTTGAGTTACAACGTGTTGTTTAGGAGATACAAGCTAATTTTGTACGATGCGTTATTTCTTCTCGTAAAGTGTTTCCAATATGTACTTACTGTCTTTACTCTGCAAAATTGTATTTCCTTATAACGTGGTATTCTTACATATTCTTTCGAGAGAAAACTCTCCTGTGCCTTCTCTTTTGAGGCTCCACGCTTACACATACACGCAATACCAAAGCTTTTGGAGTTACAACATGTTGTTTAGAAAAAAGAAGATGATTTCGCATGATGTGGGATATCCTTAAAATGTGGTTTTCTGAAAAAATTTGACGAAAGAAAATTCTCCTGTGGGTTCTCTTTTGAGGCTACACGTTAAGACGTACACGCCGCACCAAATATTTTCGAGTTACAACATTTTGTTTAGGAGATACAAGCTAATTTTGTACGATGCATTACTTCTTCTCATAAAGTATTTCCAATATGTATGTATTTGTCTTTACTCTGCAACACTGTATTTCCTTATAACGTGGTACTCTTACATATTCTTTCGAGAGAAAACTATCCTGTGCGTTCCCTTTTGAGGCTACACACTGAGATATACAGGCAACACCAAAGCTATTCGAGTTACAACGTGTTGTTTACGAAAAACAAGATAATTTCGCACGATGCAAGATTTCCTTAAAACGTGGTTTTCTGACAAATTTTGAAGAAAGAAAATTCTCCTGTCGGTTCTCCTTTGAGGCTACACGTTTAGACGTACATGCCACACCAAATCCTTTCGAGTTACCACGTGTTGTTTAGGAGATACACGCTAATTTTGTACGATGCGTTATTTCTTCTCGTATAGTGTTTCCAATATGTACGTATTTGTCTTTACTCTGCAACACTGTATTTCCTTATAACGTTGTATTCTTACAGGTTCTTTCGAGAGAAAACTCTCTTGTGCATTGTCTTTAGAGGAAACATGCTCAGACATACACGCAACAACAAAGCTTTTCGAGTTACAACGTGTTGTTTAGGAAAAACAAGATAATTTTGCATGATGCGGGATTTCCTTAAAACGTGGTTTTTTGACACTTTTTGATGAAAGAAAATTCTCCTGTGGCTTCTGTTTTGAGGCTACACGTGTAGACGTACGAGCCACACCAAATATTTTCGAGTTACAACGTGTTGTTTAGGAGATACAAGCAAATATTGTACGATGCGTTATTTCTTCCCTAAAGTGTTTCCAATATGTACTTATTTGTCTTTATTCTGCAAAACTGTATTTTCTTATAACGTGGTATTCTTACATATTCTTTCTAGGGAAAACTCTCCTGTGCATTCTCTTTTGAGGCTACACGCTTAGACAAACAAGGAACGCCAAAGCTTTTCGAGTTACAACGTGTTGTTTAGGAAAAACAAGATAATTTCGCACGATGCGAGATTTCCATAAAACGTGGATTTCTGACAAATTTTGACGAAAGAAAGTTCTCCTCGGGGTTCTCTTTTGAGGCTACACGTGTAGAGGTACGAGCCACACCAAATCTTTTCGAGTTATAACCTGTTATTTAGGAGATACAAGCTAATTTTGTATTATGCTTTATTTCTTCTCTTAATGTGTTTCCAATACGTACGTATTTGTCTTTACTCTGCAACACTGTATTTCCTTATAACGTGGTATTCTTACATATACTTTCAAGAGAAAACTCTTCTGTGCATTCTCTTTTGAGGCTACACACTTAGACATACATGCAACACCAAAGCTTTTCGAGTTACAACTTGTTGTTTAGGAAAAACAAGATAATTTCGCACGATGCGAGATTTCCTTAAAACGTGGTTTCTGACAAATTTTGATGAAAGAATATTCTCCTGTCGGTTCTCGTTTGAGGCTACACTTTTAGACTACATGTCACACCAAATCTTTTCGAGTTACAACGTGTTGTTTAGGAGATACAAACTACTTTTTAAAGATGCGTTATTTCTTCTCGTAAAGTGTTTCCAATATGTACTTATTTGTCTTTAGTCTGCAAAATTGTATTTCCTTTTAACGTGGTATTCTTACATATTCTTTCGAGAGAAAACTCTCCTGTGCCTTCACTTTGGAGGCTCCACGCTTACACATACACGCAACACGAAAGCTTTTCGAGTTACAACATGTTGTTTAGGAAAAAGATGATTTCGTACGATGAGGGATTTCCTTAAAACGTGGTTTTCTGAAAAATTTTGAAGAAAATTCTCCTGTGGGTTCTCTTTTGATGCTACACATTTACACGTACATGCCACACCAAATCTTTTCGAGGTACAACCTTTTGTTTAGGAGATACAAGCTAATTTTCTACGATGTGTTCTTTTCGTAAAGTGTTTCCAATACATACATATTTGTCTTTACTCTGCAACATTGTATTTCCTTATAACGTGGTATTCTTACATATTCTTTCGAGAGAAAACTATCCTGTGCGTTCCCTTTTGAGGGTACACACTGAGACATACAGGCAACACCAAAGCTTTTCGAGTTACAACGTGTTGTTTATGAAAAACAAGATAATTTCGCACGATGCAGGATTTCCTTAAAACGTGGTTTTCTGACAAATTTTGAAGAAAGAAAATTCTCCAGTCGGTTCTCTTTTGAGGCTACACGTTTAGAAGAACACGCCACACCAAATCCTTTCGAGTTACCACGTGTTGTTTAGGAGATACAAGCTAATTTTGTACGATGCGTTATTTCTTCTCGTAAAGTGTTTCCAATATGTACGTATTTGTCTTTACTCTGCAACACTGTATTTCCTTATAACGTTGTATTCTTACATGTTCTTTCGAGAGAAAACTCTCTTGTGCATTGTCTTTAGAGGCAACATGCTCAGACATACACGCAACACCAAAGCTTTTCGAGTTACAACGTGTTGTTTAGGAAAAACAAGATAATTTTGCACGATGCGGGATTTCCTTAAAACGTGGTTTTTTGACACATTTTGAAGAATGAAAATTCTCCTGTGGTTTCTCTTTTGAGAAACACGTGTAGACGTACGAGCCACACCAAATATTTTCGAGTTACAACGTGTTGTTTAGGAGATACAAGCAAATATTGTACGATGCATTATTTCTTCCCTAAAGTGTTTCCAATATGTACTTATTTGTCTTTACTCTGCAACACTGTATTTTCTTATAACTTGGTATTCTTACATATTCTATCTAGGGAAAACTCTCCTGTGCATTCTCTTTTGAGGCTACACGCTTAGACAAACACTCAATGCCAAAGCTTTTCGAGTTACAACGTGTTGTTTAGGAAAAACAAGATAATTTCGCAGGATGCGAGATTTCCATAAAACGTGGTTTTCTGACAAATTTTGACGAAAGAAAGTTCTCCTGTGGGTTCTCTTTTGAGGCAACACGTGTAGAGGTACGAGCCACACCAAATCTTTTTGAATTATAACCTGTTGTTTAGGAGATACAAGCTAATTTTGTATTATGCTTTATTTCCTCTCCTAAAGTGTTTCCAATACGTTCGTAGTTGTCTTTACTCTGCAACACTGTATTTCCTTATAATGTGGTATTCTTACATATTCTTTCGAGAGAAAACTCTCCTGTGCATTCTCTTTTGAGGCTACACGCTTAGACATACACGCAACACCAAAGCTTTTCGTGTTGCAATGTGTTGTTTAGGAAAAACAAGATAATTTTTCACGATGCGATATTTCCTTAAAACGTGGTTTCTGACAAATTTTGATGAAAGAAAATTCTCCTGTGGGTTCTCGTTTGAGGCTACACTTTTAGACGTACACGTCACACCGAATCTTTCCGAGTTACAACGTGTTGTTTAGGAGATACAAGCTAATTTTGTACGATGCATTATTTCTTTTTGTAAAGTGTTTCCAATATATACTTATTTGTCTTTACTCTGCAACACTGTATTTCCTCATAACGTGGTATTCTTACATATTCTTTCGAGAGAAAACTCTCCTGTGCCTTCTCTTTTGAGGCTCCACGCTTACACATAAACGCAATACCAATGCTTTTGGAGTTACAACATTTTGTTTAGAAAAAAGAAGATGATTTCGCATGATGCGGCATATCCTTAAAATGTGGTTTTCTGAAAAAAATTGACGAAAGAAAATTCTCCTGTGGGTTCTCTTTTGAGGATACACGTTAAGACGTACACGCCGAACCAAATATTTTCGAGTTACAACGTTTTGTTTAGGAGATACAAGCTAATTTTGTACGATGCATTACTTCTTCTCATAAAGTGTTTCCAATATGTAGGTATTTGTCTTTACTCTGCAACACTGTATTTCCTTATACCGTGGTTCTCTTACATATTCTTTCGAGAGAAAACTATCCTGTGCGTTCCCTTTTGAGGCTACACACTGAGACATACAGGCAACACCAAAGCTTTTCGAGTTACAACGTGTTGTTTACGAAAAACAAGATAATTTCGCACGATGCAGGATTTCCTTAAAACGTGGTTTTCTGACAAATTTTGAAGAAAGAAAATTCTCCTGTCGGTTCTCCTTTGAGGCTACACGTTTAGACGTACATGCCACACCAAATCCTTTCGAGTTACCACGTGTTGTTTAGGAGATACAAGCTAATTTTGTACGATGCGTTATTTCTTCTCGTAAAGTGTTTCCAATATGTACGTATTTGTCTTTACTCTGCAACACTGTATTTCCTTATAACGTTGTATTCTTACATGTTCTTTCGAGAGAAAAGTCTCTTGTGCATTGTCTTTAGAGGAAACATGCTCAGACATACACGCAACAACAAAGCTTTTCGAGTTACAATGTGTTGTTTAGGAAAAACAAGATAATTTTGCACGATGCAGGATTTCCTTAAAACGTGGTTTTTTGACAAATTTTGACGACAGAAAATTCTCCTGTGGTTTCTGTTTTGAGGCTACACGTGTAGACGTACGAGCCACACCAAATATTTTCGAGTTACAACGTGTTGTTTAGGAGATACAAGCAAATATTGTACGATGCGTTATTTCTTCCCTAAAGTGTTTCCAATATGTACTTATTTGTCTTTACTCTGCAATATTGTATTTTCTTATAACGTGGTATTCTTACATATTCTTTCTAGGGAAAACTCTCCTGTGCATTCTCTTTTGAGGCTACACGCTTAGACAAACAAGCAACGCCAAAGCTTTTCGAGTTACAACGTGTTGTTTAGGAAAAACAAGATAATTTCGCACGATGCGAGATTTCCATAAAACGTGGTTTACTGACAAATTTTGATGAAAGAAAGTTCTCCTGTGGGTTCTCTTTTGATGCAACACGTGTAGAGGTACGAGCCACACCAAATCTTTTCGAATTATAACCTGTTGTTTAGGAGATACAAGCTAATTTTGTATTATGCTTTATTTCTTCTCTTAAAGTGTTTCCAATACGTCCGTAGTTGTCTTTACTCTGCAACACTGTTTTTCCTTATAATGTGGTATTCTTACATATTCTTTCGAGAGAAAACTCTCCGGTGCGTTCTCTTTTGAGGCTACACGCTTAGACATACACGCAACACCAAAGCTTTTCGTGTTGCAATGTGTTGTTTAGGAAAAACAAGATAATTTTTCACGATGCGATATTTCCTTAAAACGTGGTTTCTGACAAATTTTGATGAAAGAAAATTCTCCTGTGGGTTATCGTTTGAGGCTACACTTTTAGACGTACACGTCACACCGAATCGTTTCGAGTTACAACGTGTTGTTTAGGAGATACAAGCTAATTTTGTAGGATGCATTATTTCTTTTTGTAAAGTGTTTCCAATATATACTTATTTGTCTTTACTCTGCAGCACTGTATTTCCTCATAACGTGGTATTCTTACATATTCTTTCGAGAGAAAACTCTCCTGTGCCTTCTCTTTTGAGGCTCCACGCTTACACATACACGCAATACCAAAGCTTTTGGAGTTACAACATTTTGTTTAGAAAAAAGAAGATGATTTCGCATGATGCGGCATATCCTTAAAATGTGGTTTTCTGAAAAAAATTGACGAAAGAAAATTCTCCTGTGGGTTCTCTTTTGAGGCTACACGTTAAGACGTACACGCCGCACCAAATATTTTCGAGTTACAACGTTTTGTTTAGGAGATACATGCTAATTTTGTATGATGCATTACTTCTTCTCATAAAGTGTTTCCAATATGTAGGTATTTGTCTTTACTCTGCAACACTGTATTTCCTTATATCGTGGTACTCTTACATATTCTTTCGAGAGAAAACTATCCTGTGCGTTCCCTTTTGAGGCTACACACTGAGACATACAGACAACACCAAAGCTTTTCGAGTTACAACGTGTTGTTTACGAAAAACAAGATAATTTCGCACGATGCAGGATTTCCTTAAAACGTGGTTTTCTGACAAATTTTGAAGAAAGAAAATTCTCCTGTCGGTTCTCCTTTGAGGCTACACGTTTAGACGTACATGCCACACCAAATCCTTTCGAGTTACCACGTGTTGTTTAGGAGATACAAGCTAATTTTGTACGATGAGTTATTTCTTCTCGTAAAGTGTTTCCAATATGTACGTATTTGTCTTTACTCTGCAACACTGTATTTCCTTATAACGTTGTATTCTTACATGTTCTTTCGAGAGAAAAGTCTCTTGTGCATTGTCTTTAGAGGAAACATGCTCAGACATACACGCAACAACAAAGCTTTTCGAGTTACAATGTGTTGTTTAGGAAAAACAAGATAATTTTGCACAATGCGGGATTTCCTTAAAACGTGGTTTTTTGACAAATTTTGACGAAAGAAAATTCTCCTGTGGTTTCTGTTTTGAGGCTACACGTGTAGACGTACGAGCCACACCAAATATTTTCGAGTTACAACGTGTTGTTTAGGAGATACAAGCAAATATTGTACGATGCGTTATTTCTTCCCTAAAGTGTTTCCAATATGTACTTATTTGTCTTTACTCTGCAATACAGTATTTTCTTATAACGTGGTATTCTTACATATTCTTTCTAGGGAAAACTCTCCTGTGCATTCTCTTTTGAGGCTACACGCTTAGACAAACAAGCAACGCCAAAGCTTTTCGAGTTACAACGTGTTGTTTAGGAAAAACAAGATAATTTCGCACGATGCGAGATTTCCATAAAACGTGGTTTTCTGACAAATTTTGACGAAAGAAAGTTCTCCTGTGGGTTCTCTTTTGAGGCTACGCGTGTAGAGGTACGAGCCACACCAAATCTTTTCGAGTTATAACCTGTTGTTTAGGAGATACAAGCTAATTTTGTATTATGCTTTATTTCTTCTCTTAAAGTGTTTCCAATACGTATGTATTTGTCTTTACTCTGCAACACTGTATTTCCTTATAACGTGGTATTCTTACATATTCTTTCGAGAGCAAACTCTCCTGTGCATTCTCTTTTGAGGCTACACGCTTAGACATACACGCAACACCAAAGCTTTTCGAGTTAGAACTTGTTGTTTAGGAAAAACAAGATAATTTCGCACGATGCGAATTTTCCTTAAAACGTGGTTTCTGACAAATTTTGATGAAAGAATATTCTCCTTTCGGTTCTCGTTTGAGGCTACACTTTTAGACGTACATGTCACACCAAATCTTTTCGAGTTACAACGTGTTGTTTAGGAGATACAAGCTATTTTTTTACGATGCGTTATTTCTTCTCATAAAGTGTTTCCAATAAGTACTTATTTGTCTTTACTCTGCAACACTGTATTTCCTTATAACGTGGTATTCTTACATATTCTTTCGAGAGAAAACTATCATGTATGTACCCTTTTGAAGCTACACACTTAGACATACAGGCAACACCAACGCTTTTCCAGTTACATCTTGTTTTTGAAAAACAAGATTATTTCGCACGATGAGTGATTTTCTTAAAATGTGGTTTTCTGACAAATTTTGACAAAAGAAAATTCTCCTGTGGTTTCTCTTTTGATGCTACACGTTTAGACGTACACACCACACCAAATCCTTTCTAGTTAGCACGTGTTGTTTAGGAGATACAAGCTATTTTTGTATGATGCGTTATTTCTTCTCATAAACTGTTTCCAATACGTACTTATTTGTCTTTACTCTGCATCACTGTATTTCCTTATAACATGGTATTCTTACATATTCTTTCGAGGGAAAACTCTCCTGTGCGTTCTCTTTTGAGGCTACATGCTTAGACATACACGCAACCCCAAAGCTTTTCGAGTTACAACGTGTTGTTTAGGAAAAACAAGATAATTTCGCACGATGCGAGATTTCCATAAAACGTGGTTTTCTGACAAATTTTGACGAAAGAAAGTTCTCCTGTTGGTTCTCTTTTGAGGCTACACATGTAGAGGTACGAGCCACACCAAATCTTTTCGAGTTACAACGTGTTGTTCAGGAGATACAAGCTAATTTTTTACGTTGCTTTATTTCTTCTCTTAAAGTTTTTCCAATACGTACCTATTTGTCTTTACTCTGCAACACTGTATTTCCTTATAACGTGGTATTCTTACATATTCTTTTGAGAGAAAACTCTCCTGTGCGTTATCTTTTGAGGCTACACGCTTAGACATACACGCAACACCATAGCATTTCGAGTAACAACGTGTTGTTTAGGAAAAACAAGATAATTTCCCACGATGCGAGATTTCCTTAAAACATGGTTTCTGACAAATTTTGATGAAAAAAAATTCTCCTGTGTGTTCTCTTTTGAGGCTACACATTTAGATGTACACGTCACACCAAATCTTTTCGAGTTACAACTTGTTGTTTAGGAGATACAAGCTAATTTTGTATGATGCGTTATTTCTTCTAGTAAAGTGTTTCCAATATGTACTTATTTGTCTTTACTCTGCAAAATTGTATTTCCTTATAACGTGGTATTCTTTCATATTCCTTCGAGAGAAAACTCTCCTGCGCCTTCTCTTTTGAGGCTCCACGCTTACACATACAAGCAACACCAAAGTTTTTTGAGTTACAACATGTTGTTTAGGAAAAACAAGATGATTTCGCACGATGCAGGATTTCCTTAAAACGTGGTTTTCTGAAAAATTTTGACGAAAGAAAATTCTTCTGTGGGTTCTCTTTTGAGGCTACACGTTTAGACGTACACGCCACACCAAATCTTTTCGAGTTACAACGTGTTGTTTAGGAGACACAAGCTAATTTTGCAAGATGTGTTAATTCTTCTCTTAAAGTGTTTCCAATATGTAAGTATTTGTCTTTACTCTGCAGCACTGTATTTCCTTATAATGTGGTATTCTTACATATTCTTTCTAGAGAAAACTATCCTGTGCGTTCCCTTTTGAGGCTACACACTTAGACATACAGGCAACACCAAAGTTTTCGAGTTACAACGTGTTGTTTATGAAAACCAAGATAATTTCGCACTATACAGGATTTCCTTAAAACGTGATTTTCTGACAAATTTTGACGAAAGAAAATTCTCCTGTGGGTTCTCTGTTGAGGCTACATGTTTCGACGTACACTCCACACCAAATCTTGTCGAGTTACAATGTGTTGTTTAGGAGATACAAGCTAATATTGTATGATGCGTTATTTCTTCTCCTAAAGTGTTTCCAATACGTACGTATTTGTCTTTACACTGCAACACTGTATTTCCTTATAACGTTGTATTCTTACATGTTCTTTCGAGACAAAACTCTCCTGTGCGTTCTCTTTTGAGGCCACACGTTTAGACATACACGCAACACCAAAGCTTTTCGAATTACAACGTGTTGTTTAGGAAAAACAAGATAACTTTGCACGATACGGGATTTCCTTAAAACGTGGTTTTCTGACAAATTTTGACGAAAGAAAGTTCTCCTGTTTGTGTTCGTTTGAGTCTACACATGTAGACGTACGAGCCACACCAATTCTTTTCGAATTACAACGTGTTGTTTAGGAGATACAAGCAAATTTTTTTCGATGCATTATTTCTTCTCATAAAGTGTTTCCAATAAGTACATATTTGTCTTTACTCTGCAACACTTTATTTCCTTATAACGTGGTATTCTTACATATTCTTTCGAGGGAAAACTCTCCTGTGCGTTCTCCTTTGGGGCTACACGCTTAGACATACATGCAACGCCAAAGCTTTTCGAGTTACAACGTGTTGTTTAGGAAAAACAAGATAATATCGCACGATGCGATATTTCCATAAAACGTGGTTTTCTGATATATTTTGACGAAAGAAAGTTCTGCCCTGTGTTCTATTTGAGGCTACACGTGTAGAGGTATGAGCCACACCGAATCTTTTTGAGTTACAACGTGTTGTTTAGGAGATACAAGCTAATTTTGTACGATGCGTTATTTCTTCTCGTAAAGTGTTTCCAATATGTACTTACTGTCTTTACTCTGCAAAATTGTATTTCCTTATAACGTGGTATTCTTACATAATCTTTCAAGAGAAAACTCTCCTGTGCCTTCTCTTTTGAGGCTCTACGCTTACACATACACGCAATACCAAAGCTTTTGGAGTTACAACATGTTGTTTAGAAAAAAGAAGATGATTTCGCATGATGCGGGATATCCTTAAAATGTGGTTTTCTGAAAAAATTTGACGAAAGAAAATTCTCCTGTGGGTTCTCTTTTGAGGCTACACATTAAGACGTACACGCCGCACCAAATATTTTCGAGTTACAACGTTTTGTTTAGGAGATACAAGCTAATTTTGTACGATGCATTACTTCTTCTCATAAAGTGTTTCCAATATGTATGTATTTGTCTTTACTCTGCAACACTGTATTTCCTTATAACGTGGTACTCTTACATATTCTTTCGAGAGAAAACTATCCTGTGCGTTCCCTTTTGAGGCTACATACTGAGACATACAGGCAACATCAAAGCTTTTCGAGTTACAACGTGTTGTTTACGAAAAACAAGATAATTTCGCACGATGCAGGATTTCCTTAAAACGTGGTTTTCTGACAAATTTTGAAGAAAGAAAATTCTCCTGTCATTTCTCCTTTGAGGCTACACGTTTAGACGTACATGCCACACCAAATCCTTTCGAGTTACCACGTGTTGTTTAGGAGATACACGCTAATTTTGTACGATGCGTTATTTCTTCTCGTAAAGTGTTTCCAATATGTACGTATTTGTCTTTACTCTGCAACACTGTATTTCCTTATAACGTTGTATTCTTACAGGTTCTTTCGAGAGAAAACTCTCTTGTGCATTGTCTATAGAGGAAACATGCTCAGACATGCACACAACAACAAAGCTTTTCGAGTTACAACGTGTTGTTTAGGAAAAACAAGATAATTTTGCACGATGCGGGATTTCCTTAAAACGTGGTTTTCTGAAAAATTTTGACGAAAGAAAATTCTCCTGTGGTTTCTGTTTTGAGGCTACACGTGTAGACGTACATGCCATACCAAATCTTTTCGAGTTACAACGTGTTGTTTAGGAGATACAAGCTAATTTTTTAAGATGCCTTAATTTTTCTCGTAAAGTGTTTCCAATAAGTATGTATTTGTCTTTACTCTGCAACATTGTATTTCCTTATAACGTGGTATTCTTACATATTCTTTCGAGAGAAAACTTCCTGTGCGTTCTCTTTTGAGGTTACACGCTTAGACATACAGGCAACACCAAACCTTTTCGAGTTACAACGTGTTGTTTAGGAAAAACAAGATAATTTCGCACGATACGATATTTCCTTAAAACGTGGTTTCTGACAAATTTTGATGAAAGAAAATTCTCCTGTGGGTTCTCTGTTGAGGTTACACGTTTAGACGTACACGTCACACCAAATCTTTTCGAGTTACAACGTGTTGTTTAGGAGATACAAGCTAATATTTTACGATGCGTTATTTCTTCTCGTAAAGTGTTTCCAATATGTACTTATTTGTCTTTACTCTGCAAAATTGTATTTCCTTAACGTGGTATTCTTACATAATCTTTCAAGAGAAAACTCTCCTGTGCCTTCTCTTCTGAGGCTACACACTTAGACATACACGCAACACCAAAGCTTTTCGAGTTACAACATGTTTTTTAGGAAAACAAGATGATTTCGCATGATGCGGGATTTCCTTATAACGTGGTTTTCTGAAAAATTTTGAAGAAATAAAATTCTCCTGTGGGTTCTCTTTTGAGGCTACACGTTTAGACGTACACGCCACACGAAATCTTTTCGAGTTACAACGTGTTGTTTCGGAGATACAAGCTAATTTTTTAGGATGCGTTACTTCTTCTTTTAAAGTGTGTCCAATACGTACATATTTGTCTTTACTCTGCAACACTGTATTTCCTTATAACGTGGTATTCTTACATATTCTTTTGAGAGAAAACTATCCCGTGCTTTCCCGTTTTAGGCTACACACTTAGACATACAGGCAACACCAAAGCTTTTCGAATTACAACGTGTTGTTTATGAAAAACAAGATAATTTCTCACGATGCGGGATTTCCTTAAAACGTGGTTTTCTGAAACATTTTGACGAAAGAAAATTCTTCAGTGTGTTTTCTTTTGAGGCTACACATTTAGACGTACATGCCACACGAAATCCTTTCGAGTTACCACGTGTTGTTTAGGAGATACAAGCTAATTTTGTACGATGCATTATTTCTTCTCATAAAGTGTTTCCAATACGTACGTATTTGTCTTTACTCTGCAACACTGTATTTCCTTATAAAGTTGTATTCTTACATATTCTTTCGAGAGAAAACTCTCCTGTGCGTTCTCTTTAGAGGCTACACGCTTAGACATACACGCAACGCCAAAGCATTTCGAGTTACAATGTGTTGTTTAGGAAAAACAAGATAATTTCGCACGATGCGAGATTTCCATAAAACGTGGTTTTCTGAAAAATTTTGAGGGAAGAAAGTTATCCTGTGGGTTCTCTTTTGAGGCTACACGTGTAGAGGTACAAGCCACACCAAATCTTTTCGAGTTACAACGTGTTGTTTAGGAGATACAAGCTAATTTTTTACGATGCGTTACTTCTTCTCTTAAAGTGTTTCCAATAGTATTTGTCTTTACTCTGCAATCCTGTATTTCCTTATAACATGGTATTCTTACATATTCTTTCGAGAGAAAAGTCTCCTGTGCCTTCTCTTTTGAGGCTACACGCTTAGACATACACGCAACACCAAAGCTTTTCGAGTTACAACGTGTTGTTTAGGAAAAACAAGATAATTTCGCACGATGCAAGATTTCCTTAAAACGTGGTTTCTGACAAATTTTGATGAAAGAAAATTCTCCTGTGGGTTCTCGTTTGAGGCTACACTTTTAGACGTATACGTCACACCAAATCTTTTCGAGTTTCAACGTGTTGTTTAGGAGATACAAGGTAATTTTGAACGATGCGTTATTTCTTCTCGTAAAGTGTTTCCAATATGTACTTATTTGTCTTTACTCTGCAAAATTGTATTTCCTTATAACATGGTATTCTTACATATTCTTTTGAGAGAAAACTCTCCTGTGCCTTCTCTTTTCAGGCTACACACTTACACATACACGCAACACCAATGCTTTTCGAGTTACAACATGTTGTTTAGGAAAAGGAAGATGATTTCGCACGATGCGGGATTTCCTTAAAACGTGGTGTTCTGAAAAATTTTGAAAAAAGAAAATTCTCCTGTGTGTTCTCTTTTGGGGCTACACATTTAGACGTACACGCCACACCAAATCCTTTCGAGTTACCTCGTAAAGTTTAGGAGATACAAGCTAATTTTGTACGTTGCGTTATTTCTTCTGGTAAAGTGTTTCCAATATGTACTTATTTGTCTTTACTCTGCAAAATTGTATTTCCTTATAACGTGGTATTCTTACATATTCTTTCGAGAGAAAACTCTCCTGTGCCTTCTTTTTTGAGGCTCCACGCTTACACATACACGCAACACCAAAGCTTTTTGAGTTACAACAAGTTGTTTAGAAAAAGAAGATGATTTCCCACGATGCGGGATTTCCTTAAAACGTGGTTTTCTGAAAAAATTTGAAGAAAGAAAATTCTCCTGTAGGTTCTCTTTTGAGGATACACGTTTAGACGTGCATGCAACACCAAATCTTTTCGAGTTACAACGTCTTGTTTAGGAGATAAAACCTAATTTTTTACGATGCGTTAATTCTTCTCGTAATGTGTTTCCAATACATACTTATTTGTCTTTACTCTGCAACATTGTATTTCCTTATAACGTGGTATTCTTACATATTCTTTCGAGAGAAAACTATCCTGTGCGTTCTCTTTTGAGGTTACACACTTAGACATTCACGCAACACCAAACCTTTTCGAGTAAGAACATGTTATTTAGGAAAAACAATATAATTTCGCACGATGCGAGATTTCCTTAAAAGGTGGTTTCTGACAAATTTTGATGAAAGAAAATTCACCTGTGGGTTCTCTTTTGAGGCTATACATTTAGACGTACACGTCACACCAAATCCGTTTGAGTTACAACGTGTTGTTTAGGAGATACAAGCTAATTTTGTATGATGCATTATTTCTTCTTGTAAAGAGTTTCCAATATGTACTTATTTGTCTTTATTCTGAAAAATTGTATTTCCTTATAACGTGGTATTCTTACATATTCTTTCGAGAGAAAACTCTCCTGTGCCTTCTCTTTTGAGGCTCCACGCTTAGACATACACGCAACACTAAAGCTTTTCGAGTTACAAAATGTTTTTTAGGAAAAAGAAGGTGATTTCGCACGATGCGGGATTTCTTTAAAACGTGGCTTTCTGAAAAATTTTAACGAAAGAAAATTCTCCTGTGTGTTCTCTTTTGAGGCTACACGTTTAGACGTACAAGCCACACCAAATCTTTTCCAGTTACAACGTGTTGTTTAGGAGATACAAGCTAATTTTGTACGATGCGTTATTTCTTCTCGTAATGTGTTTCCAATATGTACGTATTTGTCTTTACTCTGCAACACTGTATTTCCTTATAACGTGGTATTCTTACATATTCTTTCGAGAAAAAACTCTCCTTTACATTCTGTTTTGAGGCTACATGCTTAGACATACACGCAACTCCAAAGCTTTTCGAGTTACAACGTGTTGTTTAGGAAAAACAAGATAATTTCGCATGATGCGAGATTTCCTTAAAACGTGGTTGCTGACAAATTTTGATGAAAGCAAATTCTCTTGTGGGTTCCCTTTTGATGCTACACGCTTAGACGTACACGTCACACCAAATCTTTTCGAGTTACAACGTGTTGTTTAGGAGACACAAGCTAATTTTGTACGATGCGTTATTTCTTCTTGTAAAGTGTTTCCAATATGTACTTATTTGTCTTTACTCTGCAAAATTGTATTTCCTTATAACGTGGTATTCTTACATAATCTTTCGAGAGAAAATTCTCCTGTGCCTTCTCTTTTGAGGCTCCACGCTTACACATACACGCAACACCAAAGCTTTTCGAGTTACAACATGTTGTTTAGGAAAAAGAAGATGATTTCGCACGATGCGGGATTTCCTTAAAACGTGGCTTTCTGAAAAATTTTGACGAAAGAAAATTCTCCTGTGGGTTCTCTTTTGAGGCTACACGTTTAGACGTACACGGCACACCAAATCTTTTCGAGTTACAACGTGTTGTTACGGAGATACAAGGTAATTTTGTAAGATGAGTTACTTCTTCTCTTAAAGTGTTTCCAATACGTTCTTATTTGTCTTTACTCTGCAACACTGTATTTCCTTATAACGTGGTATTCTTACATATTCGTTCGAGAGAAAATTATCCTGTGTGTTCACTTTTTAGTCTACACACTTAGACATACAGGCAACACCACAGCTTTCTGAGATACAACGTGTTGTTTATGAAAAACAAGATAATTTCGCACGATGCGGGATTTCCTTAAAACGTAGTTTTCTGAAAAATTTTGACGAAAGAAAATTCTTCAGTGGGTTCTCTTTTGAGGCTACACGTTTAGACGTTCACGCCACACCAAATCCTTTCAAGTTACCACGTGTGGTTTAGGAGATACAAGCTAATATTTTAAGATACGTTATTTCTTCTCATTAAGTGTTTCCAACATGTACGTATTTGTCTTTACTCTGCAACACTGTATTTCCTTATAACTTTGTATTCTTACATATTCTTTCGAGAGAAAACTCTCCTGTGCGTTCTCTTTAGAGGCTACACGCTTAGACATACAAGCAACGTAAAGCTTTTCGAGTTACAATGTGTTGTTTAGGAAAAACAAGATAATTACGCACGATGCGAGATTTCCATAAAACGTGGTTTTCTGAAAAATTTTGACCAAAGAAAGTTCTCCTGTGGGTTCTCTTTTGAGGCTACACATGTAGAGGTACGAGACAAACCAAGTCTATTCGAGTTACAACGTGTTGTTTAGGAGATACAAGCTAATTTTGCATGATGCGTTATTTCTTCTCTTAAAGTGTTTCCAGTAGTATTTGTCTTTACTCTGCAACAATGTATTTCCTTATAACATGGTATTCTTACATATTCTTTCGAGAGAAAACTTGCCTGTGCGTTCTCTTTTGAGGCTACACTCTTAGACAAATACGCAACGCCAAAGCTTTTCGAGTTACAACGTGTTGTTTAGGAAAGCAAGATAATTTCGCACGATGCAGGATTTCCATAAAACGTGGTTTTCTGAAAAATTTTGACGAAAGAAATGTCTCTTGTCTGTTCTCTTTTGAGGCTACACGTGTAGAAGTACGAGCCACACCAAATCTTTTCGAGTTACCATGTGTTGTTTAGGAGATACAAGCTAATTTTGTACGATGTGTTATTTCTTCTCTTAAAGTTTTTCCAATACTTACGTAGTTGTCTTTACTCTGCAACACTGTATTCCCTTATAACGTGGTATTCTTACATATTCTTTCGAGAGAAAACTCTCCTGTGCGTTCTCTTTTGAGGCTACACGCTTAGACATACACGAAACGCCAAAGCATTTCGAGTTACAATGTGTTGTTTAGGAAAAACAAGATAATTCCGCACTATGCGAGATTTCCATAAAACGTGGTTTTCTGAAAAATTTTGACCAAAGAAAGTTCTTCTGTGGGTTCTCTTTTGAGGCTACACGTGTAGAGGTACGAGCCACACCAAATCTACTCGAGTTACAACGTGTTGTTTAGGAGATACAAGCTATTTTTTTATGATGCTTTATTTCTTCTCTTAAAGTGTTTCCAGTAGTATTTGTCTTTACTCTGCAACACTGTATTTCCTTATAACATGGTATTCTTACATATTCTTTCGAGAGAAAACTTGCCTGTGCGTTCTCTTTTGAGGCTACACACTTAGACAAATATGCAACGCCAAAGCTTTTCGAGTTACAATGTGTTGTTTATAAAAAACAAGATAATTTCGCAGGATGCGAGATTTCCATAAAACGTGGTTTTCTGAAAAATTTTGATGAAAGAAAATTCTCCTGTGGGTTCTCGTTTGAGGCTACACTTTTAGACGTGCATGTCACACCAAATATTTTCGAGTTACAACGTGTTGTTTAGGAGATACAAGTTAATTTTGTACGATGCGTTATTTCTTCTCGTAAAGTGTTTCCAATACGTACGTATTTGTCTTTTCAACACTGTATTTCCTTATAACGTGGTATTCTTACATATTCTTTCGAGAGAAAACTATCCTGTGCGTTCCCTTTTGAGGCTACACACTGAGACATACAGGCAACACCAAAGCTTTTCGAGTTACAACGTGTTGTTTATGAAAAACAAGATAATTTCGCACGATGCGGGATTTCCTTAAAACTTGGTGTTCAGACAAATTTTGACGAAAGAAAATTCTCCTGTGGGTTCTCTTTTGAGGCTACACATTTAGGCGTACGAGCCACACCAAATATTTCGAGTTACAACTTGTTGTTTAGGAGATAATAGCAAATTTTGTACGATGCGTTATTTCTTCTTGTAAAGTGTTTCCAATAAGTACTTATCTGTCTTTACTCTGCAACACTGTATTTCCTTATAACGTGGTATTCTTACATATTCTTTCGAGGGAAAACTCTCCTGTGCGTTCTCTTTTGAGGCTACATTCTTAGACATACACGCAACGCCAAATCTTTTCGAGTTACAAAGTGTTGTTTAGGAAAAACAAGATAATTTCGCACGATGCGGGATTTCCATAAAACGTGGTTTTCTGAAAACTTTTGACCACAGAAAGTTCTCCTGTGGGTTCTCTTTTGAGGCTACATGTTTAGACGTACACGTCACACCAAATCTTTTCGAGTTACAACGTTTTGTTTAGGAGATACAAGCTAAACTTGTACGATGAGTTATTTCTTCTCATAAAGTGTTTCCAATAAGTACTTATTTGTCGTTGCTCTCCAAAATTGTATTTCCTTATAACGTGGTATTCTTACATATTCTTTCGAGAGAAAACTCTCCTGTGCCTTCTCTTTTGAGGCTCCACGCTTACACATACAAGCAACAGCAAAGCTTTTCGAGTTACAACATGTTGTTTAGGAAAAAGAAGATTTCGCATAATGCGGGATTTCCTTATAACGAGGTTTTCTGAAAAATATTGACGAAAGAAAATTCTCCTGTGGGTTCTCTTTTGAGGCTACACATTTAGACATACAGGCCACACCAAATCATGTCGAGTTACAACGTGTTGTTTAGGAGATACAAGCTAATTTTTTACGATGTGTTAATTATTCTCGTAAAATGTTTCTAATACATACGCATTTGTCTTTACTCTGCAACATTGTATTTCCTTATAACGTGGTATTCTTACATATTCTTTCGATAGAAAACTATCCTGTGTGTTCCCCTTTGAGGCTACACACGTAGACATACAGGCAACACCAAAGCATTTCGAGTTACAACGTGTTGTTTATGAAAAACTAGATAATTTCGCACGATGCGGGATTTCCTTAAAACGTGGTGTTCTGACACATTTTGACGAAAGAAAATTCTCCTGTGGGTTCTCTTTTGAGGCTACACGTTTATAGGTACACGCCACACCAAATCCTTACGAGTTACCACGTGTTGTTTAGGAGATACAAGCTAATTTTGTACGATGCGTTATTTCTTCTCGTAAAGTGTTTCCAAACGTACGTATTTGTCTTTACACTGCAACACTGTATTTCCTTATAATGTTGAATTCTTACATGTTCTTTCGAGAGAAAACTCTCCTGTGCATTCTCTTTAGAGGCTACATGCTCACACATACACGCAACACCAAAGCTTTTCGAGTTACAACGTGTTGTTTAGGAGATACAAGCTAATTTTGTATGATGCGTTATTTCTTCTCATAAAGTGTTTCCAATACGTATGTATTTGTCTTTACTCTGCAACACTGTATTTCCTTATAACTTGGTGTTCTTACATATTCTTTCAAGAGAAAACTATCCTGTGCCTTCTTTTTTGAGGCTACACACTTAGACATATGCGCAACACCAAAGTTTGTTGAGTTGCAACGTGTGGTTTAGGAAAAACCAGATAATTACGCAAGATGTGGGATTTCCTTAAAACGTGATTGTCTGAAAAATTTTGAGGAAAGAAAATTGTCCTGTGGGTTCTCTTTTGAGGCCACACGTTTAGAAGTACAGGCCACACCAAATCTTTTCGAGTTACAACGTGTTGTTTAGGAGATACAAGCTAATTTTGCACGATGCGTTATTTCTTCTCTTAAAGTGTTTCCAGTAGTATTTGTCTTTACTCTGCAACAATGTATTTCCTTATAACATGGTATTCTTACATATTCTTTCGAGAGAAAACTTGCCTGTGCGTTCTCTTTTGAGGCTACACTCTTAGACAAATACGCAACGCCAAAGCTTTTCGAGTTACAACGTGTTGTTTAGGAAAGCAAGATAATTTCGCACGATGCAGGATTTCCATAAAACGTGGTTTTCTGAAAAATTTTGACGAAAGAAATGTCTCTTGTCTGTTCTCTTTTGAGGCTACACGTGTAGAAGTACGAGCCACACCAAATCTTTTCGAGTTACCATGTGTTGTTTAGGAGATACAAGCTAATTTTGTACGATGTGTTATTTCTTCTCTTAAAGTTTTTCCAATACTTACGTAGTTGTCTTTACTCTGCAACACTGTATTCCCTTATAACGTGGTATTCTTACATATTCTTTCGAGAGAAAACTCTCCTGTGCGTTCTCTTTTGAGGCTACACGCTTAGACATACACGAAACGCCAAAGCATTTCGAGTTACAATGTGTTGTTTAGGAAAAACAAGATAATTCCGCACTATGCGAGATTTCCATAAAACGTGGTTTTCTGAAAAATTTTGACCAAAGAAAGTTCTTCTGTGGGTTCTCTTTTGAGGCTACACGTGTAGAGGTACGAGCCACACCAAATCTACTCGAGTTACAACGTGTTGTTTAGGAGATACAAGCTAATTTTTTATGATGCTTTATTTCTTCTCTTAAAGTGTTTCCAGTAGTATTTGTCTTTACTCTGCAACACTGTATTTCCTTATAACATGGTATTCTTACATATTCTTTCGAGAGAAAACTTGCCTGTGCGTTCTCTTTTGAGGCTACACACTTAGACAAATATGCAACGCCAAAGCTTTTCGAGTTACAATGTGTTGTTTATAAAAAACAAGATAATTTCGCAGGATGCGAGATTTCCATAAAACGTGGTTTTCTGAAAAATTTTGATGAAAGAAAATTCTCCTGTGGGTTCTCGTTTGAGGCTACACTTTTAGACGTGCATGTCACACCAAATATTTTCGAGTTACAACGTGTTGTTTAGGAGATACAAGTTAATTTTGTACGATGCGTTATTTCTTCTCGTAAAGTGTTTCCAATACGTACGTATTTGTCTTTTCAACACTGTATTTCCTTATAACGTGGTATTCTTACATATTCTTTCGAGAGAAAACTATCCTGTGCGTTCCCTTTTGAGGCTACACACTGAGACATACAGGCAACACCAAAGCTTTTCGAGTTACAACGTGTTGTTTATGAAAAACAAGATAATTTCGCACGATGCGGGATTTCCTTAAAACTTGGTGTTCAGACAAATTTTGACGAAAGAAAATTCTCCTGTGGGTTCTCTTTTGAGGCTACACATTTAGGCGTACGAGCCACACCAAATATTTCGAGTTACAACTTGTTGTTTAGGAGATAATAGCAAATTTTGTACGATGCGTTATTTCTTCTTGTAAAGTGTTTCCAATAAGTACTTATCTGTCTTTACTCTGCAACACTGTATTTCCTTATAACGTGGTATTCTTACATATTCTTTCGAGGGAAAACTCTCCTGTGCGTTCTCTTTTGAGGCTACATTCTTAGACATACACGCAACGCCAAATCTTTTCGAGTTACAAAGTGTTGTTTAGGAAAAACAAGATAATTTCGCACGATGCGGGATTTCCATAAAACGTGGTTTTCTGAAAACTTTTGACCACAGAAAGTTCTCCTGTGGGTTCTCTTTTGAGGCTACATGTTTAGACGTACACGTCACACCAAATCTTTTCGAGTTACAACGTTTTGTTTAGGAGATACAAGCTAAACTTGTACGATGAGTTATTTCTTCTCATAAAGTGTTTCCAATAAGTACTTATTTGTCGTTGCTCTCCAAAATTGTATTTCCTTATAACGTGGTATTCTTACATATTCTTTCGAGAGAAAACTCTCCTGTGCCTTCTCTTTTGAGGCTCCACGCTTACACATACAAGCAACAGCAAAGCTTTTCGAGTTACAACATGTTGTTTAGGAAAAAGAAGATTTCGCATAATGCGGGATTTCCTTATAACGAGGTTTTCTGAAAAATTTTGACGAAAGAAAATTCTCCTGTGGGTTCTCTTTTGAGGCTACACATTTAGACATACAGGCCACACCAAATCATGTCGAGTTACAACGTGTTGTTTAGGAGATACAAGCTAATTTTTTACGATGTGTTAATTATTCTCGTAAAATGTTTCTAATACATACGCATTTGTCTTTACTCTGCAACATTGTATTTCCTTATAACGTGGTATTCTTACATATTCTTTCGATAGAAAACTATCCTGTGTGTTCCCCTTTGAGGCTACACACGTAGACATACAGGCAACACCAAAGCATTTCGAGTTACAACGTGTTGTTTATGAAAAACTAGATAATTTCGCACGATGCGGGATTTCCTTAAAACGTGGTGTTCTGACACATTTTGACGAAAGAAAATTCTCCTGTGGGTTCTCTTTTGAGGCTACACGTTTATAGGTACACGCCACACCAAATCCTTACGAGTTACCACGTGTTGTTTAGGAGATACAAGCTAATTTTGTACGATGCGTTATTTCTTCTCGTAAAGTGTTTCCAAACGTACGTATTTGTCTTTACACTGCAACACTGTATTTCCTTATAATGTTGAATTCTTACATGTTCTTTCGAGAGAAAACTCTCCTGTGCATTCTCTTTAGAGGCTACATGCTCACACATACACGCAACACCAAAGCTTTTCGAGTTACAACGTGTTGTTTAGGAGATACAAGCTAATTTTGTATGATGCGTTATTTCTTCTCATAAAGTGTTTCCAATACGTATGTATTTGTCTTTACTCTGCAACACTGTATTTCCTTATAACTTGGTGTTCTTACATATTCTTTCAAGAGAAAACTATCCTGTGCCTTCTTTTTTGAGGCTACACACTTAGACATATGCGCAACACCAAAGTTTGTTGAGTTGCAACGTGTGGTTTAGGAAAAACCAGATAATTACGCAAGATGTGGGATTTCCTTAAAACGTGATTGTCTGAAAAATTTTGAGGAAAGAAAATTGTCCTGTGGGTTCTCTTTTGAGGCCACACGTTTAGAAGTACAGGCCACACCAAATCTTTTCGAGTTACAACGTGTTGTTTAGGAGATACAAGCTAATTTTGTACGATGCGTTATTTCTTCTCGTAAAGTGTTTCCAATATGTACGTATTTGTCTTTACTCTGCAACACTGTATTTCCTATTAACGTGGTATTCTTACCTATTCTTTCGGGAGAAAACTCTCCTGTGCCTTCTCTTTTGAGGTTACACACTTAGACATACAGGCAACACGAAAGCTTTTCGAGTGACAAGGTGTTGTTAGGAAAATCAAGATAATTTCGCACGATGCGGGATTTCCTTAAAATGTGATTTTCTGAAAAATTTTGACGAAAGAAAATTCTCCTATAAGTTCTCTTTTGAGGCTACACGTTTAGACGTACACGCCACACCAAATCTTTTCGAGTTACAACGTGTTGTTTAGAAGATACAAGCAAATATTTTATGATGCGTTATTTCTTCTCGTAAACTGTTTCCAATACGTACGTATTTGTCTTTACTATGCAACACTGTGTTTCCTTATAACGTGGTATTCTTACATATTCTTTCGAGAGAAAACTCTCCTGTGTGTTCTCTTTGAGGCTACACGCTTAGACATACACGCATCACCAAAGATTTTTGAGTTACAACGTGTTGTTTAGGAAAAACAAGATAATTTCGCACGATATGGGATTTCGTTAAAACCTGGTTTTCTGACAAATTTTGACCAAAGAAAATTCTCCTGTGGGTTCTCTTTTGAGGCTACACGTTTAGAGGAATATGCCACACCAAATCTTTTCGAGTTACAACGTGTTGTTTTGGAGATACAAGCTAATTGTGTAAGATACGTTATTTCTTCTAATAAAGTGTTTCCAATACATACGTATTTGTCTTTATTGTGCAACACTGTATTTCCTTATAACGTGGTATTCTTGCATATTATTTTGAGAGAAAACTCTCCTGTGCCTTCTCTTTTGAGGCTACATGCTTAGACATACACGAAACACCAAAGCTTTTCGAGTTACAACGTGTTGTTGAGGAAAAACAAGATAATTTCGCATGATGCGGGATTTCCTTAAAACGTGGTTTTCTGACAAATTTGACGAAAGAAATTTCTCCTGTGGGTTCTCTTTTGAGGCTACATGTTTAGACGTACACACCACGCCAAATATTTTCGAGTTACAACGTGTTCTTTAGGAGAAACAAGCTAATTTTGTACGATGCATTATTTCTTCTCGTAAAGTGTTTCCAATACGTACGTATTTGTCTTTATTTTGCAACACTGTATTTCCTTATAACGTGGTATTCTTATATATTCTATCGAGAGAAAACTCTCCTGTGCATTCTCTTTTGAGGCTACATGCTTAGACATACACGAACACCAAAGCTTTTCGAGTTACAACGTGTTGTTTAGGAAAAACAAGATAAGTTCGCACGATGAGGGATTTCCTTAAAACGTGGTTTTCTGACAAATTTTGAAGAAAGAAAATTCTCCTGTGGGTTCTCTTTTGAGGCTACACGTTTAGACGCACACGCCACACCAAATATTTTCGAATTACAACGTGTTGTTTAGGAGATACAAGCTAATTTTGTACCATGCGTCATTTCTTCTCGTAAAGTATTTACAATTACTACCTATTTATCTTTACTCTGCAACACTGTATTTCCTTATAACGTGGTATTCCTACATATTCTTTCGAGAGAAAACTCTCCTGTGTCCTCTTTTGAGGCTACACGCTTAGACATACACGCAACACCAAAGCTTTTCGAGTTAAACCGTGTAGTTTAGGAAAAACAAGGTAATTTCGCACGATGAGGTATTTCCTTAGAACATGGTTTTCTAACAAATTTTGACGAAAGAAAATTCTCTTGTGGGTTCTCTTTTGAGGCTACACGTTTAGACGTACACGCCACACGAAATCTTTTCGAGTTACAACGTGTTGGTTAGGAGACACAAGCTAATTTTGTACGATGCGTTATTTCTTCTCGTAAAGTGTTTCCAATACGTACGTATTTGTCTTTATGCTGCAACACTGTATTTCCTTATAACGTGGTATTCTTACATATTCTTTCGACAGAAACTCTCCCGTGAATTCTCTTTTGAGGCCACACGCTTAGACATACATGCAACACCAAAGCTTTTCGAATTACAACGTGTTGTTTAGGAGAAACAAGATAATTTCGCACGATGCGGGATTTCCATAAAACGTGGGTTTCTGACAAATTTTGACGAAGGAAAATCCTCCTGTGGTTTAATTTTTGAGGCTACACGTTTAGCCGTACATGCCACACCAAATCCTTTCGAGTTACAACGTGTTGTTTAGGAGATACAAGCTAATTTTGTATGATGCATTATATCTTTTCGTAAAGTTTTTTCCAATACTTACGTATTTGTCTTTAGTCTGCAACACTGTATTTCCTTATAACGTGGTATTCTCACATATTGTTTCGAGAGAATACTCTACTGTGCGTTCTCTTTTGAGGCTACAAGCTTAGATATACACGCAACACCAAAGCTTTTTTGAATTACAACGTGTTGTTTAGGAAAAACAAGATAATTTTGCAGGATGCAGGATTTCCTTAAAACGTGGTTTTCTCACAAATTTTGACGAAAGAAAATTCTCCTGTTCGTTGTCTTTGAGGCTACACTTTTAGACGTACACGCCAAACCAAATCTTTTCGAGTTACCACTTGTTGTTTAGGAGATACAAGTTAATAATTTATGATGCGTTATTTCTTCTCGTAAAGTGTTTCCAATATGTACGTTTTTGTCTTTACTCTGCAACACTGTATTTCCTTATAACGTGGTATTCTTACATGTTCTTCCGAGAGAAAACTCTCCTGTGCATTCTCTTTTGAGGCTACACGCTTAGACATACACGCAACACCAAAGCTTTTCGAGTTACAACGTGTTGTTTAGGAAAAACAAATAATTTCGCACGATGCGGGATTTCCTTAAAACGTGGTTTTCTGACAAATTTTGACGAAAGAAAATTCTCCTGTTGGTTCTCTTTTGAGGCTACACGTTTAGACTTACATGCCAAACCAAATCTTTTCGAGTTACAACGTGTTGTTTAGGAGATAAAAGCTAATTTTTAATAATGCATTATTTCTTCTCGTAAAGTGTTCCCAATATGTACGTATTTGTCTTTACTCTGCAAAATTGTATTTCCTAATAGCGTGGTGTTCTTACATATTCGTTCGAGAGAAAACTCTCCTGTGCCTTCTCTTTTGAGGCTCCACGTTTAGACATACACGCAACACTAAAGCTTTTTGAGTTACAACATGTTGTTTAGGAAAAAGAAGATGATTTCGCACGATGCAGGATTTCCTTAAAACGTGGTTTTCTCAAAAATTTTGAAGAAAGAAAATTCTCCTGTGGGTTCTCTTTTGAGGCTACACGTTTAGACATACACGCCACACCAGATCTTTTTGAGTTACAACGTTTTGTTTAGGAGATACATGTTAATTTTTTACTATGCGCTAATTCTTCTAGTAAAGTGTTTCCAATACGTACGTGTTTATCTTTACTCTGCAACACTGTATTTCCTTATAACGTGATATTCTTACATATTCTTTCGAGAGAAAACTCTCCTTTGCATTCTCTGTGGGGCTACACGCTTAGACATACATGCAACACCAAAGCTTTTCGAGTTACAACGTGTTGTTTAGGAAAAACAAGATAATTTCGCACGATGCGAGATTTCCTTAAAACGTGGTTTCTGACAAATTTTGATGAAAGAAAACTCTCCTGTGGGTTCTCTTTTGAGGGTACACGTTTAGACATACACGTCACACCAAATGTTTTCGAGTAACAACGTGTTGTTTAGGAGATACAAGCTAATTTTGTAAGATGCGTTATTTCTTCTCGTAAAGTGTTTCCAATATGTACTTATTTGTCTTTACTCATCAAAATTTTATTTCCTTAAAACGTGGTATTCTTACATATTCTTTCAAGAGAAAACTCTCCTGTGCCTTCTCTTTTGAGGCTCCACGCTTAGACATACGCGCAACACCAAAGCTTTTCGAGTTACAGCTTGTTGTTTAGGAAAAAGAAGATGATTTCGCACGATGCGGGATTTCCTTAAAACGTGGTTTTCTGAAAAATTTTAACGAAAGAAAATTCTCCTGTGTGTTCTCTTTTGAAGCTACACATTTAGACGGACACGCCGCACCAAATCTTTTCGAGTTACAACGTGTTGTTTAGGAGATACAAGCTAATTTTGTACGATGCGTTATTTCTTCTCGTAAAGTTTTCCAATACGTACATATTTTTCTTTACTCTGCAACACTGTATTTTCTTATAACTTGGTATTCTTACATATTCTTTCGAGAGAAAACTATCCTGTGCGTTCCCTTTTGAGGCTATACACTTAGACATACAGGCATCACCAAAGCTTTTCGAGTTACAACGTGTTGTTTATGAAAATCAAGATTATTTCGCACGATGCGTGATTTCCTTAAAATGTAGTTTTCTCACAAATTTTGACGAAAGAAAATTATCCTGTGGGTTCTCTTTTGAGGCTACACGTTTAGACGTACACGCCACACCAAATCCTTTCGAGTTACCACGTGTTGTTTAGGAGATACAAGCTAATTTTTTATGATGCGTTATTTCTTCTTGTAAAGTGTTTCCAATACATACTTATTTCTCTTTACTCTGCAACATTGTATTTCCCTATAACGTGGTATTCTTACATATTCTTTCGAGGGAAAACTCTCCTGTGTGTTCTCTTTTGAGGCTACATGCTTAGGCATACACGCAACGCCAAAGCTTTTCGAGTTACAACGTTTTGTTTAGGAAAAAGAAGATAATTTCGCACGATGCGAGATTTCCATAAAACGTGGTTTTCTGAAAAATTTTGACCAAAGAAAGTTCTCCTGTGCATTCTCTTTTGAGGCTACACGTGTAGTCGTAGGAGCCAAAACAAATCTTTTCGAGTTACAACGTGTTGTTTAGAAGATACAAGCTATTTTTTTACGATGCATTATTTCTTCTCTTAAAGTGTTTCCAATACGTACGTATTTGTCTTTACTCTGCAACACTGTATTTCCTTATAACGTGGTATTCTTACATATTCTTTCGAGAGAAAACTCTCCTGTGCGTTCTCTTGTGAGGCTACACGCTTAGACATACACGCAACAGCAAAGCTTTTCGAGATACAACATGTTGTTTAGGAAAAACAAGATAATTTCGCACGATGCAAGATTTCCTTAAAACGTGGTTTCTGACAAATTTTGATGAAAGAAAATTCTCCTGTGTGTTCTCTTTTGAGGCTACAGATTTAGACGTACATGTCACACCAGATCTTTTCGAGTTACAACGTGTTGTTTAGGAGATACAAGCTAATTTTGTATGAAGCAGTATTTCTATTACTAAAGTGTTTCCAATATGTACTTATTTGTCTTTACTCTGCAAAATTGTATTTCCTTATAACGTGGTATTCATACAGATTCTTTCGAGAGAAAACTCTCCTGTGCGTTCTCTTTTGAGGCCACACCTTTAGACATACACGCAACACCAAAGCTTTTCGAGTTACAACGTGTTGTTTAGGAAAAACAAGATAATTTTGCACGATGCGGGATTACCTTAAAACGTGGTTTTCTGACAAATTTTGACGAAAGTTCCCCTGTTGGTGTTCTTTTGAGTCAACACGTGTAGACGTACGAGCCACACCAAATCTTTTCTAGTTACAACGTGTTGTTTAGGAGATACAAGCAAATTTTGTACGATGTGTTATTTCTTCTCATAAAGTGTTTCCAATACGTACGTATTTGTCTTTACTCTGCAACACTGTATTTCCTTATAACGTGGTATTCTTACATATTCTTTCGAGGGAAAACTCTCCTGTGCGTTCTCTTTTGCGGCTACATGCTTAGACATACATGCAACCCCAAAGCTTTTCGAGTTACAACTTGTTGTTTAGGAAAAACAAGATAATTTCGCAGGATGCGAGATGTCCATAAAACATGGTTTTCTGACATATTTTGACGAAAGAAAGTTCTCCTGTGGGTTCTCTTTTGAGGCTACACGTGTAGAGGTACAGGCCACACCAAATCTTTTCCAGTTGCAACGTGTTGTTTAGGAGATACAAGCTAATTTTGTACGATGCGTTATTTCTTCTCGTAAAGTGTATCCAATATGTACGTATTTGTCTTTACTCTGCAACACTGTATTTCCTTATAACGTGGTAATCTTATATATTCTTTCGAGAGAAAACTCTCCTATGCGTTCTCTTTTGAGGTGACACGCTTAGACATACACGCAACACCAAAGCTTTTCGAGTTACAACGTGTTGTTTAGGAAAAACAAGATAATTTCGCACGGTGCGAGATTTCATTTAAACGTGGTTTCTGACAAATTGGATGAAGGAAAATTCTCCTGTGGGTTCTCTTTTGAGGCTGCAAGTTTAGACGTACACTTCACACCAAATCTTTTTGAGTTACAAGTTGTTGTTTAGGAGATACAAGCTAATTTTGTACGATGCGTTATTTCTTCTCGTAAAGTGTTTCCAATATGTACTTATTTGTCTTTACTCTGCAAAATTGTATTTCCTTTTAACGTGGTATTCTTACATATTCTTTCGAGAGAAAACTCTCCTGTGCCTTCCCTTTTGAGGCTCCATGCTTACACAAACACACAACGCCAAAGCTTTTTGAGTTACAATGTGTTGTTTAGGAAAAACAAGAATATTTCGCACGATGCCAGATTTCCATAAAACGTGGTTTTCTGAAAAATTTTGATGAAAGAAAGTTCTCCTGTGGGTTCTCTTTTGAGGCTACACGTGTGGAGGTATGAGCCACACCAAATCTTTTCGAGCTACAACGTGTTGTTTAGGAGATACAAGCTAATGTTGTACAATGCATTATTTCTTCTCTTAAAGTGTTTCCAATACGTACATATTTGTCTTTACTCTGCAACACTGTATTTCCATATAACGTGGTATTCTTACATATTCTTTCGAGAGAAAACTCTCCTTTGAGTTCTCTTTTGAGGTTACACGCTTAGACATACACGCAACACCAAAGCTTTTCGAGTTACAACGTGTTCTTTAGGAAAAACAAGATAATTTCGCACGATGCGAGATTCCCTTAAAACGTGGTTTCTGACAAATTTTGACGAAAGAAAATTCTCCTGTGGGTTCTCTTTTGAGGCTACACGTTTAAACGTACACGTCACACCAAATCTTTTCGAGTTACAACGTGTTGTTTAGGAGATACAAGCTAATTTTGTACGATGCGTTATTTCTTCTCGTAAAGTGTTTCCAATATGTACTTATTTGTCTTTACTCTGCAAAATTGTATTTCCTTATAACGTGGTATTCTTACATATTCTTTCGAGAGAAAACTCTCCTGTGCCTTCTCTTTTGAGGCTCCATGCTTACACAAACACGCAACGCCAAAGCTTTTTGAGTTACAATGTGTTGCTTAGGAAAAACAAGATAATTTCCCACGATGCCAGATTTCCATAAAACGTGGTTTTCTGAAAAATTTTGACGAAAGAAAGTTCTCCTGTGGGTTCTTTTTCGAGGCTACACGTGTAGAGGTAAGAGCCATACCAAATCTTTTCGAGTTACAACGTGTTATTTAGGAGATACAAGCTAATGTTGTACGATGCTTTATTTCTACTCTTAAAGTGTTTCCAATAAGTACATATTTGTCTTTACTCTGCAACACTGTATTTCCTTATAACGTGGTATTCTTACATATTCTTTCGAGAGAAAACTCTCCTGTGAGTTCTCTTTTGAGGCTATAAGCTTAGACATACAGGCAACACCAAAGCTTTTCCATTTACAACCTATTGTTTAGGAAAAACAAGATAATTTTGCACGATGCGAGATTTCTTTAAAATGTGGTTTCTGACAAATTTTGATGAAAGAAAATTCTCCTGTGGGTTCTCGTTTGAGGCTACACATGTAGACGTACACGTCACACCAAATCTTTTCGAGTTACAACGTGTTGTTTAGGAGATACAAGCTAATTTTGTACGATGCGTTATTTCTTCTCATAAATTGTTTCCAATACGTACTTATTTGTATTTAGTCTGCAACACTGTATTTCTTTATAACGTGGTATTCTTACATATACTTTGAGGGAAAACTCTCCTGTGCGTGCTCTTTTGAGGCTACATGCTTAGACATACACGCAATGACAAGGATTTTTGAGTAACAACGTGTTGTTTAGTAAAAACAAGATAATTTCGCACGATGCGAGATTTCCATAAAACGTGGTTTTCTGAAAAATTTTGACGAAAGAAAATTCTCCTGTGGGTTCTCTTTTGAGGCTACACGTGTAGGGGTACGAGCCACACTAAATCTTATCGAGTTACAAGGTGTTGTTTAGGAGATACAAGCTAATTTTGTACGATACTTTAATTCTTCTCGTAAAGTGTTTCCAATACGTATGTATTTGTCTTTACTCTGCAACACTGTATTTCCTTATAACGTGGTATTCTTACATATTCTTTCGAGAGAAAACTCTCCTGTGTGTTCTCTTTTGAGGCTACACGCTTAGACATACACGCACCACCAAAGCTTTTCGAGTTACAACGTGTTGTTTAGGAAAAACAAGATAATTTCGCACGATGCGAGATTTCCATAAAACGTGGTTTCTGACAAATTTTGATGAAAGAAAATTCTCCTGTGGGTTCTCTTTTGAGGCTACACATTTAGACGTACACGTCACACCAAATCTTTTTGTTGTTTAGGAGATACAAGCTAATTTTCTACGATACGTTATTTCTTATTTTAATGTGTTTCCAATAAGTTCTTATTTGTCTTTACCCTGCAAAATTGTATTTTCTTATAACGTGGTATTCTTACATATTCTTTCAAGAGAAATCTCTCCTGTGCCTTCTCTTTTGAGGCTCCACGCTTACACATACACGCAACACCAAAGCTTTTCGAGTTACAACATGTTGTTTAGGAAGAAGATGATATCGCACGATGCGGGATTTCCTTAAAACGTGGTTTTCTGACAAATTTTGACGAAAGAAAATTCTCCTTTGGGTTCTCTTTTGAGGCTACATTTTTAGATGTACACGCCACACCAAATTTTTTCGTGTTACAACGTGTTGTTTAGGAGATACAAGCTAATTTTGTACGATGCGTTAATTCTTCTAGTAAAGCGTTTCCAATATGTATGTATTTGTCTTTACGCTGCAACACTGTATTTCCTTATCACGTGGTTTTCTTACATATTGTTTCGAGAGAAAACTATACTGTGCGTTCCCTTTTGAGGCTACACACTTAGACATACAGGCAACACCAAAGCTTTTCAAGTTACAACGTGTTTTTATGAAAAACAAGATAATTTCACACGATGCGAGATTTCCTTAAAACGTGGTGTTCTGACAACTTTTGAGGAAAGAAAATTCTCCTGTGGGTTCTCTTTTGAGGCTACACGTTTAGACGTGCACGCAATACCGAATCATTTCGAGTTACCATGTGTTGTTCAGGAGATACAAGCTAATTTTGTACGATGCGTTATTTCTACTTGTAAAGTGTTTCCAATAAGTATGTATTTTCTTTAGTGTGCAATACTGTATTTCCTAATAACGTGGTATTCTTACATATTCTTTTGACAGAATATTCTCCTGTGCCTTCTCTTTTGAGGCTACACGCTTAGACATACACGCAACACCAAAGATTTTCGAGTGACACCATGATGTTTAGGAAAAACAAGATAATTTCGCATGATGTGGGATTTTCTTAAAACGTGGTTTTCTGACAAATTTTGACGAAAGAAAATTTTCCTGTGGGTTCTCTTTTGAGGCTGCACATTTAGACGTACACACCACACCAAATCTTTTCAAGTTACAACGTGCTGTTTAGGAGTTACAAGCTAATTTTTTATGATGCATTATTTCTTCTCGTAAAGTTTAAGTGTTTCCAATATGTACATATTTGTGTTTACTCTGCAACATTGTATTTCCTCATAACGTGGTATTCTTACATATTCTTTCGAGAGAAAACTCTCCTGTGCCGTCTCTTTTGAGGCTACAAGCCTAGACATACACGCAACACCAAAGCTTTTCGAGTTACGATGTGTTGTTTAGGAAAAACAAGATAATTTCGCACGATGTGGGATTTCCTTAAAACACGTTTTTCTGGCAAATTTTGACGAAAAAAAATTCTCCTGTGGGTTCTCTTTTAAGCCTACATGTTTAGTTGTAAACGCCAGACCAAATCTTTTCCATTTACAACGTGTTGTTTAGGAAATATAAGCTAATTTTAAATGATGCGTTATTACTTCTCGTAAAGTTTAAGTGTTTCTAATTAGTAGGTATTTGTCTATACTCTGCCACACTGTATTTCCTTATAACGTGGTATTCTTACATATTGTTTTGAGTGAAAACTCTCCTGTGCCTTCTCTTTTGAGGCTACACGCTTAGACATACACGCAACACCAAAGCTTTCGAGTTAAGATGTGTTGTTTAGGAAAAACAAGATAATTTTGCACGATGCGGGATTTCCTTATAACATGGTTTTCTGACAAATTTTGATGAAAGAAAATTCTCCTGTGGGTTCTCTTTTGAGGCTACACGTTTAGAATTACACGACACACCAAATCTTTTTAAGTTACAACGTGCTGTTTAGGAGATACAAGCTAAATTTGTATGATAAGTTATTTCTTCTCATAAAGTTTAAGTGTTTCCAATAAGTAAGTATTTGTCTTTACTCTGCAACACTGTATTTCCTTATAACGTGGTATTCTTACATATTCTTTTGAGAGAAAACTCTCCTGTGCCTTCTCTTTTGAGGCTACACGCTTAGACATACACGCAACACCAAATCTTTTCGAGTTACAACGTGTTGATTAGGAAAAACAAGATAATTTCGCACGATGCGAGATTTCCTTAAAACGTGGATTTCTGACAAATTTTGAAGAAAGAAAATTCTCCTGTGGGTTCTCTTTTGAGGCTACACGTTTAGACGTACACGCCACACCAAATCATTTCAAGTTAAAACGTGTTGTTTAGGAGATACAAGCTTGTACGAAGCATTATTTCTTCTCCTAAAATGTTTCCAAAACGTACGTATTTGTCTTTGCTCTGCAACACTGTACTTCCTTATAACGTGGTATTCTTACATATTCTTTCGAGAGAAAACTCTCCTGTGCCTTCTCTTTTGAGGCTACACGATTAGATATACAAGCAACGCCAAAGCTTTTCGAGTTACGATGTTTTGTTTAGGAAAAACAAGATAATTTCGCACGATGCGGGATTTCCTTAAAACGTGGTTTTCTGATAAATTTTGACGAAAGAAAATTCTCCTGTGGGTTCTCTTTTGATGCTACACGTTTAGACGCACACGCCACACCAAATATTTTCGAGTTACAACGTGTTGTTTAGGAGATACAAGCTAATTTTTTACGATGCGTTATTTCTTCTCCTAAAGTGTTTCCAATACGTATGTACTTGTCTTTACTCTGCAACACTGTAGTTCCTATTTACGTGGTATTCTTACATATTCTTTCGAGAGAAAACTCTCCTGTGCCTTCTCTTTTGAGGCTACACGGTTAGACATACACGCAACACCAAAGCTTTTCGAATTACAACGTGTTGTTTAGGCAAAACAAGATAATTTGTCACGATGCAGGATTTCCCTAAAACGTGGTTTTCTGACAAATTTTGACGAATGAAAATTCTCCTGTGGGTTCTCTTTTGAGGCTACATGTTTAGACATACACGCCATACCAAATATTTTCGAGTTACAACGTGTTGTTTAGGAGATACAAGCTAATTTTGTACGATGCGTTATTTCTACTCCTAAAGTTTCTCCAATGCATACATATTTGTCTTTACTCTGCAAAACTGTATTTCTTTATAACGTGGTATTCTTACATATTCTTTGAGAGAAAACTCTCCTGTGCCTTCTCTTTTGAGGCTACACGCTTAGACATACACACAACACCAAAGCTTTTCGAGTTACAACATGTTGATTAGGAAAAACAAGATAATTTCGCACGATGCGGGATTACCTTAAAACATGGTTTTCTGACAAATTTTGACGAAAGAAAATTATCCTGTGGGTTCTCTTTTGAGGCTACACGTTTAGACGTACACGCCCCACCAAATCTTTTCGAGTTACAACGTGTTGTTTAGGAGATACAAGCTAATTTTTACGATGCGTTATTTCTTCTCGGAACGTGTTTCCAATAAGTATGTATTTGTCTTTACTCTGAAACATTCGATTTTCTTATAACGTGGTATTCTTACATATTTTTTCGAGACAAAACTCTCCTGTGCGTTCTCCTTTGAGGCTACATGCTAAGACATACTCACAACACCAATGCTTTTCATGTTACAACATGTTGTTTAGGAAAAATAAGATAATTTCGCACGATATGGGATTTCCTTAAAACGTGGTTTTCTGACAAATTTTGACGAAAGAAAATTCTCCTGTAGGTTCTCTTTTGAGGCTCCACGTTTAGATGTACACGCCACACCAAGTCTTTTCGAGTTACAATGTGTTGTTTAGGAGATACAAGCTAATTTTTTAAGATGTGTTATTTCTTCTCATAAACTTTAAGTGTTTCCAATAGGTACGTATTTGTCTTTATTCTGCAAAACTGTATTTCCTTATAACGTGGTATTCTTACATATTCTTTCGAGAGAAAACTCTCCTGTGCCTTCTCTTTTGAGGCTACACGCTTAGACATACACGCAACACCAAAGCTTTTGAGTTACAACATGTTGTTTAGGAAATACAAGATAATTTCGCACGATGCGGGATTTCCTTAAAACTTGGTTTTCTGACAAATTTTGATGAAAGAAAATTCTCCTGTGGGTTCTCTTTTGAGGCTACATGTTTAGACATACACGCCACACCAAATCTTTTCGAGTTACAATGTGCTGTTTATGAGATACAAGCTAATTTTTTACGATGCATTTTTTATTCTCGTAAATTTTAAGTGTTTCCAATAGGTACATATTTGTCTTTACTCTGCAACACTATATTTCCTTATAACGTGGTATTCCTACATATTCTTTCGAGAGAAAACTCTCCTGTGCCTTTTCTTTTGAGGCTACGCGCTTAGACATACACGCAAAACCAAAGCATTTTGTGTTACAACGTGTTGATTAGGAAAAACAAGATAAATTCGCTCGATGCCGGATTTCCTTAAAACGTGGTTTTCTGACAAATTTTGACGAAAGAAAATTCTCCTGTGGGTTCTCTTTTGAGGCTACACGTTTAGACGTACAAGCCACTCCAAATCTTTTCGAGTTACAACGTGTTGTTTAGGAGATACAAACTAATTTTGAACGAGGCGTTAATTCTTCTCGTAAAATATTTCCAAAATGTACGTATTTGTCTTTACTTTGCAACACTGTATTTCCTTATAACGTGGTATTCTTACATATTCTTTTGAGAGAAAACTCTCCTTTGCCTTCTCTTTTGAGGCTACAAGCTTAGACATACACGCAACACCAAAGCTTTTCGAGTTACAACGTGTTCTTTAGGAAAAACAAGATAATTTCACACGATGCGGGATTTCCTTAAACGTGGTTTTCTGACAAATTTTGACGAAAGAAAATTCTCCTGTGGGTTCTCCTTTGAGGCTACACGTTTAGATGTACACGCCACACCAAATCTTTTCGAGTTACAAAGTGCTGTTTAAGAGATACAACCTAATTTTGTACGATGCGTTATTTCTTCTTGTAAAGTGTTTCCACTATGTATGTATCTGTCTTTACTCTGCCACACTGTATTTCCATATAATGTGGTATTCTTATGTATTCTTTCGAGAGAATACTCTCCTGTGCCTCTTCTTTTTTGATGTTACTCGCTTAGACATACACGCAACAACAAAGCTTTTCGAGTTAAAATTTGTTGTTTAGGAAAAACAAGATAATTTCACACGATGCGTGATTTCCTTAAAACGTGGTTTTCTAAAAAAAAATTTGAAGAACGAAAATTCTCCAGTGGGTTCTCATTTGAGGCTACACGTTTAGACGTACACACCACACCAAATCTTTTCGAGTTACAACGTGTAGTTTAGGAGATACAAGCTAATTTTGTACGATGGGTTATTTCTTCTTTTAAAGGGTTTCCAATATGTACGTATTTGTCTTTACTCTGCAACACAGTATTTCCTTATAACGTGGTATTCTTACATATTCTTTCGAGAAAACTCTCCTGTGCCTTCTCTTTTGAGGCTACATGCTTAGACATAAACGCAACACCAAAGCTTTTCGATTTATAACATGTTGTTTAGGAAAAATAAGATAATTTCGCACAATGCGGGATTTCTTTAAAACGTGGTTTCTGACAAATTTTGATGAATGAAAATTTTCCTGTGCGTTCTCTTTGACGCTACACGTTTAGACGTACACGCCACACCAAATCTTTTCGAGTTACAACGTGCTGTTTAGGAGATACAAACTAATTTTGTACGATGCATTATTTCTTCTCGTATAGTTTAAGTGTTTCCAATATGTACGTATTTGTCTTTTCTCTACAACATTGTATTTCCTTATAACGTGTTATTCTTACATATTCTTTTGAGAGAAAACTCTCCTGTGCCTTCTCTTTTGAGGCTACACTCTTAGACATACACGCAATACGAAAGCTTTTCGAGTTACAACATGTTGTTTAGGAAAAACAAGATAATTTCGCCCGATGCGGGATTTCCTTAAAACGTGGTTTTCTGACAAATATTGACAAAAGAAAATTCTCCTGTGGGCTCTCTTTTGAGGCTACACGTTTAGACATACACGCCACACCAAATCTTTTCGAGTTACAACGTGTTGTTTAGGAGATACAACCTAATTTTGTAAGATGCGTTATTTCTTCTCGTAAAGTGTTTCCAGTACATACGTACTTCTCTTTACTCTGCAACACTGTATTTCCTTATAACGTGGTATTCTTACATATTCTTTTGAGAGAAAACTCTCCTGTGCCTTCTCTTTTGAAGCTACACGCTTAGACATACAGGCAACACCAAAGCGTTTCGGGTTACAACGTGTTGTTTAGGAAAAACAAGATAATTTCGCGCGAAGCTGGATTTCCTTAAAACGTGGTTTTCAGACAAATTTTGACAAAAGAAAATTCTCCTGTGGGTTCTCTTTTGAAGGCTACACGTTTAGACGTACATGCCACACGAAATCTTTTTGAGTTACAACGTGTTGTTTAGGAGATATCACCTAATTTTTTAAGATGCGTTATTTCTTCTCTTAAAGTGTTTCCAATACATAAGTATTTGTCTTTACTCTGCAACACTGTATTTCCTTATAACATGGTATTCTTACATATTCTTTCGAGAGAAAACTCTCCTGTGCCTTCTCTTTTGAGGCTACACGCTTAGACATACACGCAACACCAAAGATTTTCGAGTTACAATGTGTTGTTTAGGAAAAACAAGATAATTTCGCACAATGCGGGATTTCCTTATAACGTGGTTTTCTGACAAATTTTGACGAAAGAAAATTCTCCTGTGGGTTCTCTTTTGAGGCTACACGTTTAGACGTACACGCCACACCAAATCTTTTCGAGTTACAACGTGTTGTTTATGAGATACAAGCTAATTTTTTACGATGCATTTTTTATTCTCGTAAATTTTAAGTGTTTCCAATAGGTACGTATTTGTCTTTACTCTGCAACACTGTATTTCCTTATAACGTGGTATTCTTACGTATTCTTTCAAGAGAAAACTCTCCTGTGCCTTCTCTTTTGAGGCTACACGCTTAGACATACACGCAACACCAAAGCTTTTCGAGTTACAACTTGTTGATTAGGAAAAACAAGATAATTTCTCACGATGCGGGATTTCATCAAAACTTTGTTTTGTGACAAATTTTGACGAAAGAAATTTCTCCTGTGTGTTCTCTTTTGAGGCTACACGTTTAGACGTACATGCCACACCAAATATTTTCGAGTACAACGTGTTGTTTAGGAGTTACAAGCTAATTTTGTACGATGCGTTATTTCTTCTCGTAAAGTGTTTCCAATATATACATATTTGTCTTTACTCTGCAGCACTGTATTTAATAATAATGTGGTATTCTTACATATTCTTTCGAGAGAAAACTCTCCTGTGTGTTCTCTTTTGAAGCTACACGCTTAAATATACACTTAACACCAAAGCTTTTCGAGTTACAACGTGTTGTTTAGGAGATACAAGCTAATTTTTTACGATGCGTTATTTCTTCTCATAAAGTGTTTCCAACATGTACCTATTTGTCTTTACTCTGCAACACTGTATTTCCATATAACGTGGTATTATTACATATTCTTTCGAGAGAAAACTCTCCTGTGACTTCTCTTTTGAGGCTGCACGCTTAGACATATACAGAACACCAAAGCTTTTCGAGTTACAACGTGTTGTTTAGGAAAAACAAGAAAATTTCACATGTTGCGGGATTTCCTTAAAACGTGGTTTTCTGAAAAAAAATTGACGAAAGAAAATTCTCCTGTGGGTTCTCTTTTGAGGCTACACGTTTAGACATACAAGCTACACCAAATCTTTTCAAGTTACAACGTGTAGTTTAAGAGATACAAGCTAATTTTTATGATGCGTTATTTCTTCTTGTAAAGTCTTTCCAATACGTACATGTTTGTCTTTACTCTGCAACACTGTATTTCCTTATAATGTGGTATTCTTACATATTCTTTCGAGAGAAAACTCTCCTGCGCCTTCTGTTTTGAGGCTACACGCTTAGACATACACGCAACACCAAAGCTTTTCGAGATACGATGTGTTGTTTAGGAAAAACAAGATAATTTCGCACGATTTGGGATTTCCTTAAAACGTGGTTTTCTGACAAATTTTGATGAAAGAAAATTCTCCTGTGATTTCTCCTTTGAGGCTACATATTTAAACGTACAGGCCACACCAAATCTTTTCGAGTTACAACGTGTTGTTTAGGAGATGCAAGCTAATTTTGTAAGATGCGTTATTTCTTCTAGTAAAGTGTTTCCAATACGTATTTGTCTTTACTCTGCAATACTGTATATCCTTATAACGTGGTATTATTACATATTCTTTCAAGAGAAAACTCTCCTGTGCCTTCTCTTTTGAGGCTACATGCTTAGACATACACGCAACACCAAAGCTTTTCGAGTTATACCACTTTGTTTAGGAAAAACAAGATAATTTCGCACGATGCGGGATTTCCTTAAAACGTTGTTTTCTGACAAATTTGGACGACAGAAAATTCTCCTGTTGGTTCTCTTTTGAGGCTACACGTTTAGACCTACATGCCACACCAAATTTTTTCGAGTTACAAAGTGTTGTTTAGGCGATACAAGCTAATTTTGTACGAGGCGTTATTTCTTCTTGTAAAGTGTTTCCAATACGTATGTATTTGTCTTTACTCTGCAACAATGTATTTCCTTATAACGTGGTATTCTTACATATTCTTTCGACAGCAAACTCTCATGTGCGATCTCTTTTGAGGCTACATGCTTAGATATACTCGCAACAGCAAAGCTTTTCCTGTTAAAACGTGTTGTTTAGGAAAAAAAAAGTTAATTTCGCACGATGCGGGATTTCCTTAAAACGTGGTTTTCTGACAAATTTTGACGAAAAAAACAAAATTAGCTTGTATCTCCTAAACAACACGTTGTAACTCGAAAAGATTTGGTGTGGCGTGTACGTCTAAACGTGTAGCATATAAAGAGAACCCACAGGAGAATTTTCTTTCGTCAAAATTGTCAGAAAACCACGTTTTAAGGAAATCCCGCATCCTGCGAAATTATCTTATTTTTCCTAATCAACACGTTGTAATGCGAAAAGCTTTGGTGTTGCATGTATGTCAAAGCGTGTAGCCTCAAAGGAGAACGCACAGGTGAGTTTTCTATGGAAAGAATATGTAAGAATACCACTTTTTTAGGAAACACAGTGTCTCAGAGCAAAGACAAATACGTACTCTATTGGAAACACTTTACGAAAAGAAATAACGTATCATACAAAATTAGCTTGTATCTCCTAAACAGCACGTTGTAACTCGAAAGGATTTGGTGGGGGGTGTACGTGTACACGTGTAGCCTCAAAACAGAACCCACAGGAGAATTTCCTTTCGTCAAAATTTTTCAGAAAACCACGTTTTAAGGAAAGTATCTTTTTTTTTCCTAATCAACATGTTGTAACGCTAAATGCTTTGGTGTTGCGTGTATGACTAAGTTTGTAGCCTCAAAAGAGAATGCACAAGAGAGTTTTCTATCGAAAGAATATGTAAGAATACCACCTTATAAGGAAATACAGTGTTGCAGAGTAAAGACAAAAACGTACGTATTGGAAACACTTTATGAGAAGAAATAACGCATCGTACAAAATTAGCTTGTATCTCCTAAACTACACGTTGTAACTCGAAAAGCTTCGGTGTTGCGTGTATGTCTAAGTATGTAGCCTCAAAATAGAAGGTACAGGAGAGTTTTCTCTCAAAAGAATATGTACGAATACCACGTTATAAGGAAATACA
Organism: Apodemus sylvaticus; assembly: GCF_947179515.1. Lineage (NCBI taxonomy): Eukaryota > Metazoa > Chordata > Mammalia > Rodentia > Muridae > Apodemus > Apodemus sylvaticus. Next base: position 639,503 of record NW_026263087.1, on the reverse strand, counting down.
GTGTTGCAGAGTAAAGACAAATACATACGTATTGGAAACACTTTACGAGAAGAAATAACGCTTCTAACAAAATTAGCTTGTATCTCCTATACAACACGTTGTAACTCGAAAAGATTTGGTGTGTCGTGTACGTCTAAACGTGTAGCCTCAAAAGAGAACCAACAGGAGAATTTTCTTCCGTCAAAATTTGTCAGAAAACCACGTTTTATGGAAATCTCGCATTGTGAGAAATTATCTTATTTTTCCTAATCAACATGTTGTAACACGAAATGCTTTGGTTTTGCCTGTATGCCTAAGCGTGTACCCTCAAAAGAGAAGGCACAGGAGAGTTTTCTCTCGAAAGAATATGTAAGAATACCACGTTATAAGAAAATACAATGTTGCAGAGTAAAGACAAATACGTACTTATTGGAAACACTTTACGAGAAGAAATAAAGCATCATACAAAATTAGCTTGTATCTCCTAAACAACACGTTGCAACTCGAAAGGTTTGGGTGTGGCGTGTACGTCTAAACGTGTAGCCTCAAAAGAGAACCCACAGGAGAATTTTCTCTCGTCAAAATTTTTCAGGAAAGCACGTTTTAAGGAAATCCAGCATCGTGTGAAACGATCTTGTTTTTCCGAAACAACACGTCGAAACTCGAAAAGCTTTGGTATTGCGTGTATGGGTAAGCGTGTAGCCTCAAAAGAGTAGGCACAGGAGAATTATCTCTCGAAAGAATATGTAAGCATAACATGTTAAAAGGAAATACAGTGTTGCAGAGTAAAGACAAATACGTACTTATTGGAAACACTTTAAGAGAAGAAATAACGCATCGTACAAAATTAGCTTGTATCTCCTAATCAACACGTTGTAACTCGAAAAGATTTGGTGTGGCGTGTACGTCTAAACGTGTAGCCTCAAAAGAGAACCCACAGGAGAATTTTCTTTCGTCAAAATTTGTCAGAAAACCAAGTTTGGAGGAAATCCCGTATCGTGGGAAATTATCCTGTTTTTCCTAAACAACACGTCGTAACTCGAAAAGCTTTCGTGTTGCGTGTCTGTCTAAGTGTGTAGCCTCAAAAGAGAAGGCACAGGAGAGTTTTCTCTCGAAAGAATATGCAAGAATACTATGTTATAAGGAAATACAGTGTTGCAGAGTAAAGACAAATACGTACTTATTGGAAACACTTTACGAGAAGAAATAACGCATCTCAAAAATTAGATTGTATCTCCTAAACTACACGTTGTAACTCGAAAATATTTGGTGTGACGTGTACTTCTAAACGTGTAGCCTCAAAAGAGAAGCAAAGGAGAATTTTCTTTCGTCAAAATTTGTCAGAAATCCACGTTTTAAGGAAATCCCGCACCGTGCGAAATTATCTTGTTTTTCCTAAACAACATGTTGTAACTCGAAAAGCTTTGGTGTTGCGTGTATGTCTAAGCGTGTAGCCTCAAAATAGAACACTCAGGAGAGTTTTCTCTCGAAAGAATATGTAAGAATACCACCTTATAAGGAAATACAATGTTGCAGAGTAAAGACAAATACGTACCTATTGGAAACACTTTACGAAGTGAAATAACGCATGTTACAAAATCAGCTTGTATCTCCTAAACAGCACGTTGTAACTCCAAAAGCTTTGGTGTTGCGTGTATGTCTTAACGTGTAGCCTCAAAAGAGAACCCACAGGATAATTTTCTTTAATCAACAATTTTTCAGAAAACCACATTTTAAGGAAATCCCGCATCGTGCGAAATTATCTTGTTTTTCCAAAACAACACGTTGTAACTCAAAAAGCTTTGGTGTTGCGTGTATGTCTAATCGTGTAGCCTCAAAAGAGAAGGCACAGGAGAGTTTTCTCTTGAAGGAATAAGTAAGAATATCACGTTATAAGGAAATACAGTGTTGCAGAGTAAAGACAAATACACAAGTATTGGAAACACTTTACGAGAAGAAATAATGCATCGTACAAAATTAGCTTGTATCTCCTAAACAACACGTTGTAACTCGAAATGATTTGGTGTGACGTGTACTTCTAAACGTGTAGCCTCAAAAGAGAACCCACAGGAGAATTTTCTTTCGTAAAAATTTGTCAGAGAACCACGTTTTAAGGAAATCCCGCATCGTGTTAAATTATCTTGTTTTTCCTAAACAACACGTTGGAACTCGAAAAGCTTTGGTGTTGCGTGTATGTCTAAGTGTGTAGCCTCAAAAGAAAACGTACAGGACAGTTTTCTCTCGAAAGAATATGTAAGAACACCACGTTATAAGGAAACACAGTGTTGCAGAGTAAAGACAAATACGTACGTATTGGAAACACTTTACAAGAAGAAATAACGCATAGTACAAAATTAGGTTGTATCTCCTAAACAGCACGTTGTAACTCGAAAGGATTTGGTGTGGCGTGTACATCTAAACTTGTAGCCTCAAAAGAGAACCCATAGGAGAATTTTCTTTCGTAAAATTTTGTCAGAAAACCACGTTTTAAGGAAATCCCGCTTCGTGCGAAATTATCTTGTTTTTCCTAAACAACATGTTGTAACTAGAAAAGTTTGGTGTTGCGTGTATGTCTAAGCGTGTAGCCTCAAAAGAGAATGCACAGGAGAGTTTTATCTCGAAAGAATATGTACGAATACTACGTTATAAGGAAATACAGTGTTGCAGAGTAAAGACAAATACATATATATTGTAAACACTTTACGAGAAGAAATAACGCATCGTACAAAATTAGCTTGTATCTCCTAAACAACACGTTGTAACTCGAAAATATTTGGTGTGGCATGTACGTCTAAACGTGTAGCCTCAAAAGAGAACCAACTGGAGAATTTTCTTTCGTCAAAATTTGTCAGAAAACCACGTTTTAAGGAAATCCCGCATTGTGCGAAATTATCTTGTTTTTCCTAATCAACACATTGTAACGCGAAAAGCTTTGGTGTTTTTTGTATGTGTAAGCATGTAGCCTCAAAAGAGAAGGCACAGGAGAGTTTTCTCTTGAAAGAATATGTAAGAATACCACGTTATAAGGAAATACAGTGTTGCAGAGTAAAGACAAATATGTACTTATTGGAAACACTTTACGAGATGATATAACGCATCGCATAAATTAGATTGTATCTCCTAAACAACATGTTGTAACTCGAAAGGATTTGGTGTGACGTGTACTTCTAAACGTGTAGCCTCAAATGAGAACCCACTGGAGAATTTTCTTTCTTCAAAATTTGTCAGAAAACCACGTTTTAAGGAAATCCCGCATCGTGCGAAATTATCTTGTTTTTCCTAAACAACATGTTGTAACTCGAAAAGCTTTGGTGTTGCGTGTATGTATAAGCGTGTAGCCTCAAAAGAGAACACACAGGAGAGTTTTCTCTCGAAATAATATGTAAGAATACCACCTCATAAGGAAATACAGTGTTGCAGAGTAAAGACAAAAACATACCTATTTGAAACACTTTATGAAGAGAAATAACGCATCTTACAAAATTAGCTTGTATCTCCCAAACAGCACGTTGTAACTCGAAAAGCTTTGGTGTTGCGTGTATGTCTTAATGTGTAACCTCAAAAGAGAACCCACAGGAGAATTTTCTTTAGTCAACATTTTTTCAGAAAACCACGTTTTAAGGAAATCCCGCATCGTGCGAAATTATCTTGTTTTTCCAAAACAACACGTTGTAACTCAAAAAGCTTTGGTGTTGCGTGTATGTCTAATCGTGTAGCCTCAAAAGTGAAGGCACAGGAGAGTTTTCTCTTGAAGGAATAAGTAAGAATACCACGTTATAAGGAAATACAGTGTTGCAGAGTAAAGACAAATACGTAAGTATTGGAAACACCTTACGAGAAGAAATAACGCATCGTTCAAAATTAGCTTGTATCTCCTAAACACACGTTGTAACTCGAAAATATTTGGTGTGACGTGTACTTCTAAGCGTGTAGCCTCAAAAGAGAACCCACAGGAGAATTTTCTTTCGTAAAAATTTGTCAGAAAACCACGTTTTAAGGAAATCCCGCATCATGCGAAATTATCTTGTTTTTCCTAAACAACAGGTTGGAACTCGAAAAGCTTTGGTGTTGCGTGTATGTCTAAGTGTGTAGCCTCAAAGGAAATGCTCAGGACATTTTTCTCTCGAAAGAATATGTAAGAATACCACGTTATAAGGAAATACATTGTTGCAGAGTAAAGACAAATAGGTACGTATTGGAAAAAATTTAAAAGTAGAAATAACGCATAGTACAAAATTAGGTTGTATCTCCTAAACAACACGTTGTAACTCGAAAGGATTTGGTGTGGCGTGTACATCTAAACTTGTAGCCTCAAAAGAGAACCCACAGGAGAATTTTCTTTCATAAAATTTTGTCTGAAAACCACGTTTTAAGGAAATCCCGCATCGTGCGACATTATCTTGTTTTTCCTAAACAGCATGCTGTAACTCGAAAAGCTTTGGTGTTGCGTGTATGTCTAAGCGTGTAGCCTCAAAAGAAAATGCACAGGAGAGTTTTATCTCGAAAGAATATGTAAGAATACTACGTTATAAGGAAATACAGTGTTGCAGAGTAAAGACAAATACATATATATTGTAAACACTTTACGAGAAGAAATTACGCATCGTAAAAATTAGCTTGTATCTCCTAAACAACACGTTGTAACTCGAAATATTTGGTGTGGTGTGTACGTCTAAACGTGTAGCCTCAAAAGAGAACCCACAGGAGAATTTTCTTTAGTCAACATTTTTTCAGAAAACCACGATTTAAGGAAATCTTGCATCGTGCGAAATTATCTTGTTTTTCCTAAACAAAAAGTTGTAACTCAAAAAGCTGTGGTGTTGCGTGTATGTCTAAGCGTGTAGCATCCTTATAACATGGTATGCTTACATGTTCTTTCGAGAGAAAACTCTCCTGTGCCTACTCTTTTGAGGCTACACGCTTACCCATAAACACAACACCAAAGCTTTTCCAGTTACGACGTGTTGTTTAGGAAAAACAAGATCATTTAGCACTATGCCGGATTTCATAAAACGTGCTTTTCTGACAAATTTTGACGAAAGAAAATTCTCCTGTGGGTTCTCTTTTGAGGCTACATGTTTAGACGTACACGCCACATCAAATCTTTTCGAGTTACAACTTGTTGTTTAGGAGATACAAGCTAATTATGTACGATGCTTTATTTCTTCTCTTAAAGTGTTTCCAATACGTACGTATTTGTCTTTAATCTGCAACATTGTATTTCCTTATAACGAGGTATTCTTACATATTCTTTTGAGAGAAAACTCTCCTGTGCCTACTCTTTTGAGGCTACACGCTTAGACATACAGGCAAAACCAAAGCATTTCATGTTACACCGTGTTGATTAGGAAAAATAAGATAATTTCGCACGATGCGGGATTTCCTTAAAACGTGGTTTTCTGACAAATTTTGATGAAAGAAAATTCTCCTGTTGGTTCTCTTTTGAGGCTACACGCTAAGACATACACGCAATACCAAAGCTTTTCGAGTGACAACGTGTTTTTTAGGAAAAACATGATAATTCCGCACGATGCGGGATTTCCTTAAAACGTGGTTTTCTGAAAAATTTTGACGAAAGAAAATTCTCCTGTGGGTTCTGTTTTGAGGCTACACCTTTAGACATACACACCACACCAAATCTTTTCGAGTTACAACGTGTAGTTTAGGAGATACAAGCTAATTTTTACGATGCGTTATTTCTTCTTGTAAAGTGTTTCCAATACTTATGTATTTGTCTTTACTCTGCAACACTGTATTTCCTTATATCGTGGTATTCTTACATATTCTTTCGAGAGAAAACTCTGCTGTGCCTTCCCTTTTGAGGCTACATGCTTAGTCATACACGCAACACCAAAGCATTTCGAGATACAATGTGTTGTTTAGGAAAAACTAGATAATTTCCCCCATGCGGGATTTCCATAAAACGTGGATTTCTGACAAATTTTGACGAAAGAAAATTCTCCTGTGGGTTCTCTTTTGAGGCTACACGTTTAGCCGTACACGCCACATCAAATCTTTTCGACTTACAACGTGTTCTTTAGGAGATACAAGTTAATTTTGTACGATGCGTTATTTCTTCTCTTGAAGTGTTTCCAATAAGTATGTATTTGTCTTTACTCTGCAACACTGTATTTCCTTATAACGTGCTATTCTTACATATTCTTTCAAGAGAAAACTCTCCTGTGCCTTCTCTTTTGAGACTACACACTTAGACATACAGGCAAAACCAAAGCATTTCGTGTTACAACGTGTTGATTAGGAAAAATAAGATAATTTCGCACGATGCAGGATTTCTTTAAAACGTGGTTTTCTGACAAATTTGACGAAAGAAAATTCTCCTGTTGGTTCTCTTTTGAGGCTACATGTTTAGACGTACACGCCACACCAAATTTTTTCGAGTTACCACTTGTTGTATAGGAGATACAAGCTAATTTTGTATGAAGCGATATTTCTTCTCGTAAAGTGTTTCCAATACATACGTATTTGTCCTTACTCTGCAACACTGTATTTCTTTATAACGTGGTATTCTTACATATTCTTTCGAGATAAAACTCTCCTGTACATTCTCTTTTGAGGCTACATGCTTAGACATACACGCAACACCAAAGATTTTCGCGTTACAATGTGTTGATTAGAAAAAACAAGATAATTTCGCACGATGCGGGATTTCCTTAAAACATGGTTTTCTGACAAATTTTGAAGAAAGAAAATTCTCCTGTGGGTTCTCTTTTGAGGCTACACGTTTAGACGTACACGCCACACCAAATCTTTTCGAGTTACAACGTGTAGTTTAGGAGATACAAGCTAATTTTTACGATGCCTTATTTCTTCTCTTAAAGTGTTTCCAATATGTATGTATTTGTCTTTACTCTGCAACACTGTACTTCCTTATAAGGTGGTATTCTTACATATTCTTTCGAGAGAAAACTCTCCTGTGCCTTCTCTTTTGAGGCTACACGCTTAGACATACAGGCAAACCAAAGCATTTCGTGTTACAACGTGTTGATTAGGAAAAATAAGATAATTTCACATGATGCGGGATTTCCTTAAAACCTGGGTTTCTGACAAATGTTGACGAAAGAAAATTCTCCTGTGGGTTCTCTTTTGAGGCTACCAATTTAGACGTACACGCCACACCAAATCCTTTCGAGTTACAACGTGTTGTTTAGGAGATACAAGCTAATTTTGTATGATGCATTATTTCTTCTCCTAAAGTGTTTCCAATACATACGTATTTGTCTTTACTCTGCAACAATGTATTTCCTTATAACGTGGTATTCTTACATATTCTTTCGAAAGAAAACTCTCCTGTGTGTTCTATTTTGAGGCTACACTCTGAGAAATACACGCAACACAAAAGCTTTTCGAGTTACAACGTGTTGTTTAAGAAAAACATGATAATTTCGCACGATGCGGGATGTCCTTAAAACGTGGTTTTCTGAAAATTTTGACGAAAGAAAATTCTCCTGTGGGTTCTGTTTTGAGGCTACCCATTTAGACCTACACGCCACACCAAATCTTTTCGAGTTACCACTTGTTGTATAGGAGATACAAGCTAATTTTGTATGAAGCGTTATTTCTTCTCGTAAAGTGTTTCCAATCCATATGTATATGTCTGTACTCTGAAACACTGTATTTCCTTATAACGTGGTATTCTTACATATTCTGTCGAGATAAAACTCTCCTGTGCATTCTTTTTTGAGGCTACACGCTTAGACTTACACGCAAAACCAAAGATTTTCGTGTTACAATGTGTTGATTAGAAAAAACAAGATATTGTGAAGGGGGTCATTTCCCTAATTTCTTTCTCAGCCTGCTTATCCTTTGAGTATAGGAAGGCCACTGATTTGCTGGAGATGATTTTATAACCTGCCACTTTGCTGAAGTTGTTTATCAGCTGTAGGAGCTCTCTAGTGGAGTTCTTTGGGTCACTTAGGTAGACGATCATGTCGTCTGCAAATAATGATAGTTTGACTTCTTCCTTTCCAATTTGTATCCCTTTGACCTCCTTATGTTGTCGAATTGCCCGAGCTAGTACCTCAAGTACAATATTGAAAAGATAAGGAGAAAGGGGCAGCCTTGTCTGGTCCCTGATTTCAGTGGGATTGCTTCAAGTTTCTCTCCATTTAGTTTGATGCTGGCTACCGGTTTGCTGTATATTGCTTTTACTATGTTTAGGTATGGGCCTTGAATTCCTGTTCTCTCCAAGACTTTAAGCATGAAGGGATGCTGAATTTTGTCAAATGCTTTTTCAGCATCCAATGAAATGACCATGTGGTTTTGTTCTTTGAGTTTGTTTATGTAGTTGATTGTATTGATGGATTTCCGTATATTGAACCAACCCTGCATTCCCGGGAAAAAGCCTACTTGATCATGGTGGATGATCGTTTTGATGTGTTCTTGGATTCGGTTGACAAGAATTTTATTGAGTATTTTTGCATCGATGTTCATAAGGGAAATTGGTCTGAAGTTCTCTTTCTTTGTTGGATCTTTTTGTGGCTTTGGTATCAGCGGAATTGTGGCTTCGTAGAAGGAATTGGGTAGTGTTCCTTCTGTTTCTATTTTGTGGAATAGTTTGAAGAGTATAGGTGTTAACTCTTCTTTGAAGGTCTGGTAGAATTCTGCACTGAAGCCATCTGGTCCTGTGCTTTTTTTGGTTGGAAGACTTTCTATGACTCCTTCTATTTCTTTAGGCATTATGGGACTGTTTAGATGGTCTAGTTGGTCCTGATTTAATTTTCGTATTTGGTATCTGTCAAGGAAATTGTCCATTTCCTCCAGATTCTCCAGTTGTGTTGAGTACAGGCTCTTGTAGTAGGATCTGATGATTTTTTGGATTTCCTCAGTTTCCGTTGTTATATCTCCCTTTTCATTTCTAAGTTTGTTAATTTGGATACTTTCTCTGTGCCCTTTGGTCAGTCTGGCTAAGGGTTTATCTAGCTTGTTGATTTTCTCAAAGAACCAGCTCCTGGTTTTGTTGATTTTTTGAATGGTTCTCTTTGTTTCTACTTGATTGATTTCGGCCCTGAGTTTGATGATTTCCTGACTTCTACTCCTCCTGGGCGAAATAGCTTCTTTTTGTTCTAGGAGTTCAGGTGTGTCATTAAGCTGGTAATGTATGCTCTCTCCATTTTCTTTTTGGAGGCACTCAGGGCTATGAGTTTTCCTCTTAGCACTGCTTTCATTGTGTCCCATAGATTTGGGTATGTTGTGTTTTCATTTTCATTGTGTTCTAAAAAGTCTTTAATTTCTTTCTTTATTTCTTCCTTGACCAAGGTATCATTGAGTAGAGTATTGTTCAGTTTCCACGTGTATGTGGGTTTTCTGTTGTTTCTGTTGCTATTGAAGACCACTTCTACTCCATAGTGATCAGATAGGAGGCATGGGATTAGTTCTATCTTCTTATATTTGTTGAGGTCTGTCTTGTGACCAATTATATGGTCGATTTTGGAGAAGGTACCATGAGGTGCTGAGAAAAAGGTATATTCTTTTGTTTTAGGATAGAATGTTCTATATATATCTGTTAAATCTAATTGGTCCAAAGCTTCAATTAGTTTCATTGTGTCCCTGTTTAGTTTCTGTTTTCCTGATCGGTCCATTGAGGAAAGTGCAGTGTTGAAGTCACCCACAATTATTGTGTTAGGTGCAATGTGTGCTTTTAGTTTTAATAAAGTTTCTTTTACGAAAGAGGGTGCCCTTGCATTTGGGGCATAGATGTTAAGGATTGACAGTTCTTCTTTTTGTATTTTTCCTTTGACCAGCAATAAGTGTCCCTCAGCGTCTCTTTTGATGACTTTGGGTTGAAAGTCAATTTTATCTGATATTAAAATGGCTACTCCAGCTTGTTTCCTGAGACCATTTGCTTGTAAAATTGTCTTCCAGCCTTTTACTCTAAGGTAGTGTTTGTCTTTGACCCTGAGGTGTGTTTCCTGTAAGCAGCAAAATGTAGGGTCCTGTTTACGTATCCATTCAGTTAGTCTGTGTCTTTTTATTGGGGCATTAAGTCCATTGATGTTAAGAGATATTAAGGAATAGTGATTGTTACTTCCTATCATTTTTGACCTTATTTTTAAATTTGAATGCTTAACTTCTTTTGGGTTTGATGAAAGGTTACTATCTTGCTTTTTCCAGGGTGAAGTTTCCCTCCTTGTATTGGTGTTGTCCTCCTATTATCCTTTTTAGGGCCGGGTTTGTGGATAGATATTGGGTAAACTTGGTTTTGTCATGAAATATCTTAGTTTCTCCATCTATGGTGATTGAGAGTTTTGCTGTATATAGTAGTTTTGGTTGGCATTTGTGTTCTCTTAGAGTCTGCATGAGATCTGCCCAGGACCTTCTAGCCTTCATAGTCTCCGGTGAAAAGTCTGCTGTGATTCTGATAGGTCTTCCTTTATATGTTACTTGGCCTTTTTCTCTTACTGCCTTTAGTATTCTTTCTTTGTTTAGAACATTTGGTGTTTTGATTTTTATGTGACGGGAAGTATTTCTCTTCTGGTCCAGTCTGTTTGGAGTTCTGTAGGCTTCTTGTATATTCATGGGCATCTCTCTCTTTAGGTTAGGGAAGTTTTCTTCCATAATGTTATTGAAGATATTTGCTGGCCCTTTAAGTTGTAAATCTTCACTCTCATCTATGCCTATAATCCTTAGGTTTGGTCTTCTCATTGTGTCCTGGATTTCCTGGATATTTTGGGTTACAAGCTTTTTGCATTTTGCATTTTCTTTAACTGTTGTGTCCATGGTTTCTATGGAATCTTCAGCATCTGAGATTCTTTCTTCTATCTCTTGTATTCTGTTGTTGATATTTGCATCTCTGTCCCCTGATTTCTTCCCAAGGCTTTCTATCTCCAAAGTTGTCTCCCTTTGTGTTTTCTTAGTTGTTTCTACTTCTGATTTTAGATCCTGGATGGTTTTGCTTAGCTCCTTCACTTGCATGTTTGTGTTTTCCTGTAATTCTTTAAGAGATTTTTGTGTTTCCTCTTTCATGAGCTCAGCCTGTTGACCAAAGTTCTCCTGTATTTCTTTAAGAGATTTTTGTGTTTCGTCTTTCATGACCTCAGCCTGTTGACCAAAGTTCTCCTGTATTTCTTTAAGTTTTTTTTGCATTTCCTCCTTGTTGGCTTTTGTATTCTCCTGGATTTCTTTCAATGATTTTTGTGTTTCCCTTGCAAGGGCTTCTAACTTTTGATCCATTTTCTCCTGAATTTCTTTAAGTATGTCCTTCATGTGTTCCTGTACCAGCATCATGTCCAGTTATTTTAAATCCAAATCTTGTTTTACTGGTGTGATGGGGTATCCAGGACGTGTTGGTAGAGGAGAATTGGGTTCAGATGTTGCCATATTGCCTTGATTTCTGTTAGTGACGTTCCTGCGTTTGCCTTTTGCCATCTAGTTCTCACTGGTGTTAGTTTGTCTTGTCAGTGCTGGACTCACCAGTGCAAGCTGCCCCTTCCCCGTTGGCCTCTGGTGCACAGCTTACCTCCTGCACTGCTTGTAGACAGGGTGCTGCTGCCCAGGCTGTTCAGATCCCAAAGCAGGCACCCGAAGGCTCCTGCTGGGGCCCACTGGATTCACTGGAGCACACTGACTTCTCCCAGCTGGCCGCCCGGAAACCCAGCTAGCCACTTGCAGGACTTGGAGATGTGGTGCTGCCGCCCAGGCTGATCTGGGCAGCAGAACTCCCAACTGGGTTGGTGCACACAAGGCTAGCCTAGCTGCCCAGGCCCTGAGTCTAGGCAAAAGCCTGGCAGGCCAATGTCGGTGCAAAGTTCCCCTCAGCTGTGGGTGTTAATTGGGTGTGTCAGGTGGCTAGGATGGTGGCGTGTGCGAGTTCCCTGAGAGTGCTGGGAGAGTCTGCTGGGCTAACAACCTCCTGGCTGGGTCAGCACACAGATGGCCCAACGAGCAGCCCAGGACCTGGGGGGCAGTCCAGGGCCTGACCGTCTGAGACCCCTGCTATGTCCGCGTCGGGCTATGCCTGATAGCTGGTTTGGTTTTGCCTGCTAGGTCTCTCTGGCTTCCCGTAGGCAAAATGGCGGTGGTGCGCAAACTGGCCTGGATAAACAACCTCCTGGCCGGGTCGGCACACAGATGGCGCACCGAGCAGCCCAGGGCCTGGGGGCAGTCCAGGGACTGACCGTCTGAGACCCCTGCTTTGTCTGCCTTGGGCTATGCCTGTTAGCTGGTTTGGTTTTGTCTGCTAGTCTCTCTGGCTTCCCGCAGGCAAAATGGCGGTGGTGCGCACCTGCCCGGGCAAACAAGTTCCTGGCTGGGTCGGCACACAGATGGCCCACCGAGCAGCCCAGGACCTGGGGGCAGTCCAGGGCCTGACCTTCTGAGACCCCTGCTATGTCTGCCTCGGGCTATGCCTATTAGCCAGTTTGGCTTTGCCTGCTAGGTCTCTCTGGCTTCCCGTAGGCAAAATGGCGGTGGTGTGCAAACGGCTCTGATAAACAACCTCCTGGCCGGGTCAGCACACAGATGGCCCACCGAGCAGTCCTGGGCCTGGGGGCAGTCCAGGGCCTGACCGTCTGAGACCCCTGCTATGTCCGCCTTGGGCTATGCCTGTTCGCTGGTTTGGTTTTGCCTGCTAGGTCTCTCCGGCTTCCTGTAGGCAAAATGGCGGCGGTGTGCGCCGGCCGAGGCAAACAAGCTCCTGGCTGGGTCGGCACACAGATGGCCTGCCGAGCAGCCCAGGACCTGGGGGCAGTCCAGGGCCTGACCGTCTGAGACCCCTGCTATGTCCACCTCGGGCTATGCCTGTTAGCCGGTTTGGTTTTGCCTGCTAGTTCTCCCTGGCTTCCCCCAGGCAAAATGGTGGTGGTGCGCGCGCCGGCCCGGGAGGAAAAAAAACCTCCTGGCCGGGTTTGCACCCCGGTGGACCCCCGATCAGCTCAGGGCCTGGGTGCAGGCCAACGCCCGTCGGGCTTAGACCCCCGCGATGTTGGTCTCGGGTTATATTTGCGTACCTCAGTCTGATTTCTCTGGCAACCGAGAACCAATATGGAGCCCTCATAACTGACTGGCGGGAGGCAGAGTTCTGATGTGGCTTCTGTGTGGTGAAAGGCACCGTAAATCCGCCGCTGCTTGCAGCCTGGCTGGCCAGCGATGGCCAGTGGTCGTGGGCACCGGGTCTGTCTGGACCCTGTCCGCTTGGTTCTACTGCTGTTGGCCCTTCCTCTGGACCAGCCACTGCTGCTGCTACTGCTGCTGCTGCCGCCGCTCCCAGGCCCAAGAATTTTCTTTCATCAAAATTTGTCAGAAACCACGTTTTAAGGAAATCTCGCATCGTGTGAAATTATCTTGTTTTTCATAAACAACACGTTGTAAATCGAAAAGCTTTGGTGTTGCGTGTATGTCTAAGCGTGTAGCCTCAAAAGAGAACGCACAGGAGAGTTTTCTCTCGAAAGAAAATGTAGGAATACCACGTTATGAGGAAATACAGTGTGGCAGAGTAAAGACAAATACGTACATATTGGAAACACGTTAAGAGAAGAAATAACGCATCGTACAAAAATAGCTTGTATCTCCTAAACAAAACTTTGTAACTCGAAAAGATTTGGTGTGGCTCGTACCTCTACAAGAGTAGCCTCAAAAGAGAACCCACAGGAGGAAATTCTTTAGTCAAAATTTTTTAGAAAACCACGATTTATGAAAATCTCGCATCGTGCAAAATTATCTTGTTTTTTCCTAAACAACACGTTGTAACTTGAAAAGCTTTGGTGTTGCGTGTTTGTCTAAGCGTGTAGCCTCGAAAGAGAACGCACAGGAGAGTTTTCCCTCGAAAGAATATGTAAGAATACCACGTTATAAGGAAATACAGTGTTGCAGAATAAAGACAAATACGTACGTATTGGAAACACTTTATGAGAAGAATTAACGCATCCTACAAAATTAGCTTGTATCTCCTAAACAAAACGTTGTAACTCGAAAAGATTTGGTGTGGCGTGTACATCTAAACATGTAGCCTCAAAAGAGAACCCACAGGAGAATTTTCTTTCGTCAAAATTTTTCAGAAAACCACGTTTTAAGGAAATCCCGCATCGTGCGAAATCATTTTCTTTTTCCTAAACAACATGTTGTAACTCGAAAAGCGTTGGTGTTGCGTGTATGTGTAAGCGTGGAGACTCAAAAGAGAAGGCACAGGAGAGTGTTCTCTTGAAAGAATATGTAAGAATACCACGTTAAAAGGAAATACAATTTTGCAGAGTAAAGACAAATAAGTACATATTGGAAACACTTTACGAGAAGAAATAACGCATCGTAAAAAATTAGCTTGTATCTCCTAAACAACACGTTGTAACTCGAAAAGATTTGGTGTGGCATGTACGTCTAAAAGTGTAGCCTCAAACGAGAACCCACAGGAGAATTTTCTTTCATCAAAATTTGTCTGAAACCACGTTTTAAGGAAATAGCGCATCGTGCGAAATTATCTTGTTTTTCCTAAACAACACATTGTAACTCGAAAAGCTTTGGTGTTGCGTGTATGTCTAAGCATGTAGCCTCAAAAGAGAATACACAGGAGAGTTTTCTCTCGAAAGAATATGTAAGAATACCACATTATAAGGAAATACAGTGTTGCAGAATAAAGACAACTACGTACGTATTAGAAACACTTTAAGAGAAGAAATAACGCATTGTAAAAAATTAGCTTGTATCTCCTAAACAACACATTGTAACTCGAAAAGATTTGGTGTGGCTCGTACCTCTACACGTGTAGCCTCAAAAGAGAACCCAGAGAAGAACTTTCTTTCGTCAAAATTTGTCTGAAAACCACGTTTTATGGAAATCTCGCATCGTGCGAAATTATCTTGTTTTTCCTAAACAACACGTTGTAACTCGAAAAGTTTGGCGTGCGTGTTTGTCTAAGCGTGTAGCCTCAAAAGAGCATGCACAGGAGAGTTTTCCCTCGAAAGAATATGTAAGAATACCACGTTATAAGAAAATACAGTGTTGCAGAGTAAAGATAAATAACGACATATTGGAAACAATTTAGGGAAGAAATAACGCATTGTACAAAATTTGCTTGTATCTCCTAAACAACACGTTATAACTCGAAAGTATTTGGTGTGGCTCGTACTTCTACACGTGTAGCCTCAAAAGAGAACCAACAGGAGAACATTCTTTCGTCAAAATTTGTCAAAAAAACACGTTTTAAGGAAATCCCGCATCGTGCAATATTATCTTGTTTTTCCTAAACAACACTTTGTAACTCGAAAAGCTTTGGTGTTGCGTGTATGTCTGAGCATGTTGCCTCTAAAGACAATGCACAGGAGAGTTTTCTCTCGGAAGAACATGTAAGAATACAATGTTAAAAGGAAATACAGGGTTGCAGAGTAAAGACAAATACGTACGTATTGGAAACACTTTATGAGAAGAAATAACGCATCATACAAAATTAGCTTGTATCTCCTAAACAACACGTGGTAACTCTAAAGGATTTGGTGTGGCGTGTACGTCTAAATGTGTAGCCTCAAAAGAGAACCGACAGGAGAATTTTCTTTCGTCAAAATTTGTCAGAAAACCACGTTTTAAGGAAATCCTGCATCGTGCGAAATTATCTGGTTTTTCCTAAACGACATGTTGTAACTCGAAAAGCTTTGGTGTTGCCTGTATGTCTAAGTGTGTAGCCTCAAAAGGGAACGCACAGGATAGTTTTCTCTCGAAAGAATATGTAAGAATAACACGTTATAAGGAAATACAGTGTTGCAGAGTAGACAAATACGTACATATTGGAAACACTTTATGAGAAGAAGTAACGCATCGTAGAAAATTAGCTTGTATCTCCTAAACAAAACGTTGTAACTCGAAAAGATTTGGTGCGGCGTGTACGTCTAAACGTGTAGCCTCAAAAGAGAACCCACAGGAGAATTTTCTTTCGTCAAAATTTTTCAGAAAACCACGTTTTAAGGAAATCCCGCATCGTGCCAAATCATCTTCTTTTTCCTGAACAACATGTTGTAATTCGAAAAGCTTTGGTGTTGCTTGTATGTCTAAGCTTGTAGCCTCAAAAGAGAATGCACAGGAGAGTTTTCTCTCGAAAGAATATGTAAGAATACCATGTTATAAAAAAATACAGTGTTGTAGAGTAAAGACAAATACGTACGTATTGGAAACACTTTAAGAGAAGAAATAACACATCGTACAAAATTATCTTGTATCTCCTAAACAACAATTGGAACTCGAAAAGATTTGTTGTGGCTCGTACCTCTATACGTGTAGCCTCAAAAGAGAACCCACAGGAAAACTTTCTTTCGTCAAAATTTTTCAGAAAACCACGTTTTATGGAAATCTCGCATCGTGCGAAATTATCTTGCTTTTCCTAAACAACACATTGTAACTCGAAAAGCTTTGGCATTGCGTGTATGTCTAAGCGTGTAGCCTCTGAAGAGTACGCACAGGAGAGTTTTCTCTCAAAAGAACATGTAAGAATACAACGTTATAAGGGAATACAGTGTTGCAGAGTAAAGTCAAATACATACTTGATGGAAACACTTTACGAGAAGAAATAACGCATTGTAAACAATTAGCTTGTATCTCCTAAACAACACGTGGTAACTCGAAAGGACTTGGTGTGGCGTGTACGTCTAAACGTGTAGCCTCAAAAGAGAACCCATAGGAGAATTTTCTTTCTTCAAAATTTGTCAGAAAATCACGTTTTAACGAAATCCTGCATCCTGCGAAATTATCTTGTTTTTCCTAAACAACAAGTTGTAATTCGAAAAGCTTTGGTGTTGCGTGTATGACTAAGTGTGTAGCCACAAAAGGGAATGCACAGGAGAGTTTTCTCTCGAAAGAATATGTAAGAATACCACGTTATAAGGAAATACAGTGTTGCAGAGTAAAGACAAATACGTACATATTGGAAGCATCGTGCGAAATTATCTTGTTTTTCCTAAACAACACGTTGTAAGTCGAAAAGCTTTCATGTTGCGTGTATGTCTAAGTGTGTAGCCTCAAAAGAGAAGGCACAGGACAGTTTTCTCTCGATAGGATATGTAAGAATACCACTTCATAAGGAAATACAGTTTTGCAGAGTAAAGACATATACGTACGCATTGGAAACTCTTTACGAGAAGAAATAACGCATAGTACAAAATTAGCTTGTATCTCCAAAACTACACGTTGTATCTCGAAAAGAATTGTTGTGGCGTGTACGTCTTAACATGTAGCATCTAAAGAGAACCAAAAGGAGAATTTTCTTTCGTCAAAATTTTTCAGAAAATCACGTTTTAAGGAAATCCCGCATCGTGCGAAATTATCTTGTTTTTCCTAAACAACACGTTGTAAGTCGAAAAGCTTTCATGTTGCGTGTATGTCTAAGTGTGTAGCCTCAAAAGAGAAGGCACAGGACAGTTTTCTCTCGAAAGGATATGTAAGAATACCACTTCATAAGGAAATACAGTTTTGCAGCGTAAAGACATATACGTACGCATTGGAAACTCTTTACGAGAAGAAATAACGCATAGTACAAAATTAGCTTGTATCTCCAAAACTACACGTTGTATCTCGAAAAGAATTGTTGTGGCATGTACGTCTTAACATGTAGCATCTAAAGAGAACCAAAAGGAGAATTTTCTTTCGTCAAAATTTTTCAGAAAATCACGTTTTAAGGAAATCCCGCATCGTGCGAAATTATCTTGTTTTTCCTAAACAACACGTTGTAAGTCGAAAAGCTTTCATGTTGCGTGTATGTCTAAGTGTGTAGCCTCAAAAGAGAAGGCACAGGACTGTTTTCTCTCGAAAGGATATGTAAGAATACCACTTCATAAGGAAATACAGTTTTGCAGAGTAAAGACATATACATACGCATTGGAAACTCTTTACGAGAAGAAATAACGCATAGTACAAAATTAGCTTGTATCTCCAAAACTACACGTTGTATCTCGAAAAGAATTGTTGTGGCATGTACGTCTTAACATGTAGCATCTAAAGAGAACCAAAAGGAGAATTTTCTTTCGTCAAAATTTTTCAGAAAATCACGTTTTATGGAAATCCCGCATCGTGTGAAATTATCTTGTTTTTCCTAAACAACACGTTGTAAGTCGAAAAGCTTTCATGTTGCGTGTATGTCTAAGTGTGTAGCCTCAAAAGAGAATGCACAGGACAGTTTTCTCTCGAAAGGATATGTAAGAATACCACTTCATAAGGAAATACAGTTTTGCAGCGTAAAGACATATACGTACGCATTGGAAACTCTTTACGAGAAGAAATAACGCATAGTACAAAATTAGCTTGTATCTCCAAAACTACACGTTGTATCTCGAAAAGAATTGTTGTGGCATGTACGTCTTAACATGTAGCATCTAAAGAGAACCAAAAGGAGAATTTTCTTTCGTCAAAATTTTTCAGAAAATCACGTTTTAAGGAAATCCCGCATCGTGCGAAATTATCTTGTTTTTCCTAAACAACACGTTGTAAGTCGAAAAGCTTTCATGTTGCGTGTATGTCTAAGTGTGTAGCCTCAAAAGAGAAGGCACAGGACAGTTTTCTCTCGAAAGGATATGTAAGAATACCACTTCATAAGGAAATACAGTTTTGCAGAGTAAAGACATATACGTACGCATTGGAAACTCTTTAGGAGAAGAAATAACGCATAGTACAAAATTAGCTTGTATCTCCAAAACTACACGTTGTATCTCGAAAAGAATTGTTGTGGCGTGTACGTCTTAACATGTAGCATCTAAAGAGAACCAAAAGGAGAATTTTCTTTCGTCAAAATTTTTCAGAAAATCACGTTTTAAGGAAATCCCGCATCGTGCGAAATTATCTTGTATTTCCTAAACAACACGTTGTAAGTCGAAAAGCTTTCATGTTGCGTGTATGTCTAAGTGTGTAGCCTCAAAAGAGAAGGCACAGGACAGTTTTCTCTCGAAAGGATATGTAAGAATACCACTTCATAAGGAAATACAGTTTTACAGAGTAAAGACATATACGTACGCATTGGAAACTCTTTACGAGAAGAAATAACGCATAGTACAAAATTAGCTTGTATCTCCAAAACTACACGTTGTATCTCGAAAAGAATTGTTGTGGCGTGTACGTCTTAACATGTAGCATCTAAAGAGAACCAAAAGGAGAATTTTCTTTCGTCAAAATTTTTCAGAAAATCACGTTTTAAGGAAATCCCGAATCGTGCGAAATTATATTGTTTTTCCTAAACAACACGTTGTAAGTCGAAAAGCTTTCATGTTGCGTGTATGTCTAAGTGTGTAGCATCAAAAGAGAAGGCACAGGACAGTTTTCTCTCGAAAGGATATGTAAGAATACCACTTCATAAGGAAATACAGTTTTGCAGCGTAAAGACATATACGTACGCATTGGAAACTCTTTAGGAGAAGAAATAACGCATAGTACAAAATTAGCTTGTATCTCCAAAACTACACGTTGTATCTCGAAAAGAATTGTTGTGGCGTGTACGTCTTAACATGTAGCATCTAAAGAGAACCAAAAGGAGAATTTTCTTTCGTCAAAATTTTTCAGAAAATCACGTTTTAAGGAAATCCCGCATCGTGCGATATTATCTTGTTTTTCCTAAACAACACGTTGTAAGTCGAAAAGCTTTCATGTTGCGTGTATGTCTAAGTGTGTAGCCTCAAAAGAGAAGGCACAGGACAGTTTTCTCTCGAAAGGATATGTAAGAATACCACTTCATAAGGAAATACAGTTTTGCAGAGTAAAGACATATACGTACGCATTGGAAACTCTTTACAAGAAGAAATAACGCATAGTACAAAATTAGCTTGTATCTCCAAAACTACACGTTGTATCTCGAAAAGAATTGTTGTGGCGTGTACGTCTTAACATGTAGCATCTAAAGAGAACCAAAAGGAGAATTTTCTTTCGTCAAAATTTTTCAGAAAATCACGTTTTAAGGAAATCCCGCATCGTGCGAAATTATCTTGTTTTTCCTAAACAACACGTTGTAAGTCGAAAAGCTTTCATGTTGCGTGTATGTCTAATTGTGTAGCCTCAAAAGAGAAGGCACAGGACAGTTTTCTCTCGAAAGGATATGTAAGAATACCACTTCATAAGGAAATACAGTTTTGCAGCGTAAAGACATATACGTACGCATTGGAAACTCTTTACGAGAAGAAATAACGCATAGTACAAAATTAGCTTGTATCTCCAAAACTACACGTTGTATCTCGAAAAGAATTGTTGTGGCGTGTACGTCTTAACATGTAGCATCTAAAGGGAACCAAAAGGAGAATTTTCTTTCGTCAAAATTTTTCAGAAAATCACGTTTTAAGGAAATCCCGCATCGTGCGAAATTATCTTGTTTTTCCTAAACAACACGTTGTAAGTCGAAAAGCTTTCATGTTGCGTGTATGTCTAAGTGTGTAGCCTCAAAAGAGAAGGCACAGGACAGTTTTCTCTCGAAAGGATATGTAAGAATACCACTTCATAAGGAAATACAGTTTTGCAGAGTAAAGACATATACGTACGCATTGGAAACTCTTTACGAGAAGAAATAACGCATAGTACAAAATTAGCTTGTATCTCCAAAACTACACGTTGTATCTCGAAAAGAATTGTTGTGGCGTGTACGTCTTAACATGTAGCATCTAAAGAGAACCAAAAGGAGAATTTTCTTTCGTCAAAATTTTTCAGAAAATCACGTTTTAAGGAAATCCCGCATCGTGCGAAATTATCTTGTTTTTCCTAAACAACACGTTGTAAGTCGAAAAGCTTTCATGTTGCGTGTATGTCTAAGTGTGTAGCCTCAAAAGAGAAGGCACAGGACAGTTTTCTCTCGAAAGGAAATGTAAGAATACCACTTCATAAGGAAATACAGTTTTGCAGAGTAAAGACATATACGTACACATTGGAAACTCTTTACGAGAAGAAATAACGCATAGTACAAAATTAGCTTGTATCTCCAAAACTACACGTTGTATCTCGAAAAGAATTGTTGTGGCGTGTACGTCTTAACATGTAGCATCTAAAGAGAACCAAAAGGAGAATTTTCTTTCGTCAAAATTTTTCAGAAAATCACGTTTTAAGGAAATCCCGCATCGTGCGAAATTATCTTGTTTTTCCTAAACAACACGTTGTAAGTCGAAAAGCTTTCATGTTGCGTGTATGTCTAAGTGTGTAGCCTCAAAAGACAAGGCACAGGACAGTTTTCTCTCGAAAGGATATGTAAGAATACCACTTCATAAGGAAATACAGTTTTGCAGAGTAAAGACATATACGTACGCATTGGAAACTCTTTACAAGAAGAAATAACGCATAGAACAAAATTAGCTTGTATCTCCAAAACTACACGTTGTATCTCGAAAAGAATTGTTGTGGCGTGTACGTCTTAACATGTAGCATCTAAAGCGAACCAAAAGGAGAATTTTCTTTCGTCAAAATTTTTCAGAAAATCACGTTTTAAGGAAATCCCGCATCGTGCGAAATTATCTTGTTTTTCCTAAACAACACGTTGTAAGTCGAAAAGCTTTCATGTTGCGTGTATGTCTAAGTGTGTAGCCTCAAAAGAGAAGGCACAGGACAGTTTTCTCTCGAAAGGATATGTAAGAATACCAATTCATAAGGAAATACAGTTTTACAGCGTAAAGACATATACGTACGCATTGGAAACTCTTTACGAGAAGAAATAACGCATAGTACAAAATTAGCTTGTATCTCCAAAACTACACGTTGTATCTCGAAAAGAATTGTTGTGGCGTGTACGTCTTAACATGTAGCATCTAAAGAGAACCAAAAGGAGAATTTTCTTTCGTCAAAATTTTTCAGAAAATCACGTTTTAAGGAAATCCCGCATCGTGCGAAATTATCTTGTTTTTCCTAAACAACACGTTGTAAGTCGAAAAGCTTTCATGTTGCGTGTATGTCTAATTGTGTAGCCTCAAAAGAGAAGGCACAGGACAGTTTTCTCTCGAAAGGATATGTAAGAATACCACTTCATAAGGAAATACAGTTTTGCAGCGTAAAGACATATACGTACGCATTGGAAACTCTTTACGAGAAGAAATAACGCATAGTACAAAATTAGCTTGTATCTCCAAAACTACACGTTGTATCTCGAATAGAATTGTTGTGGCGTGTACGTCTTAACATGTAGCATCTAAAGGGAACCAAAAGGAGAATTTTCTTTCGTCAAAATTTTTCAGAAAATCACGTTTTTAAGGAAATCCCGCATCGTGCGAAATTATCTTGTTTTTCCTAAACAACACGTTGGTAAGTCGAAAAGCTTTCATGTTGCGTGTATGTCTAAGTGTGTAGCCTCAAAAGAGAAGGCACAGGACAGTTTTCTCTCGAAAGGATATGTAAGAATACCACTTCATAAGGAAATACAGTTTTGCAGAGTAAAGACATATACGTACACATTGGAAACTCTTTACGAGAAGAAATAACGCATAGTACAAAATTAGCTTGTATCTCCAAAACTACACGTTGTATCTCGAAAAGAATTGTTGTGGCGTGTACGTCTTAACATGTAGCATCTAAAGAGAACCAAAAGGAGAATTTTCTTTCGTCAAAATTTTTCAGAAAATCACGTTTTAAGGAAATCCCGCATCGTGCGAAATTATCTTGTTTTTCCTAAACAACACGTTGTAAGTCGAAAAGCTTTCATGTTGCGTGTATGTCTAAGTGTGTAGCCTCAAAAGAGAAGGCACAGGACAGTTTTCTCTCGAAAGGATATGTAAGAATACCACTTCATAAGGAAATACAGTTTTGCAGAGTAAAGACATATACGTACGCATTGGAAACTCTTTACAAGAAGAAATAACGCATAGTACAAAATTAGCTTGTATCTCCAAAACTACACGTTGTATCTCGAAAAGAATTGTTGTGGCGTGTACGTCTTAACATGTAGCATCTAAAGCGAACCAAAAGGAGAATTTTCTTTCGTCAAAATTTTTCAGAAAATCACGTTTTAAGGAAATCCCGCATCGTGCGAAATTATCTTGTTTTTCCTAAACAACACGTTGTAAGTCGAAAAGCTTTCATGTTGCGTGTATGTCTAAGTGTGTAGCCTCAAAAGAGAAGGCACAGGACAGTTTTCTCTCGAAAGGATATGTAAGAATACCAATTCATAAGGAAATACAGTTTTACAGCGTAAAGACATATACGTACGCATTGGAAACTCTTTACGAGAAGAAATAACGCATAGTACAAAATTAGCTTGTATCTCCAAAACTACACGTTGTATCTCTAAAAGAATTGTTGTGGCGTGTACGTCTTAACATGTAGCATCTAAAGAGAACCAAAAGGAGAATTTTCTTTCGTCAAAATTTTTCAGAAAATCACGTTTTAAGGAAATCCCGCATCGTGCGAAATTAACTTGTTTTTCCTAAACAACACGTTGTAAGTCGAAAAGCTTTCATGTTGCGTGTATGTCTAAGTGTGTAGCCTCAAAAGAGAAGGCACAGGACAGTTTTCTCTCGAAAGGATATGTAAGAATACCACTTCATAAGGAAATACAGTTTTGCAGAGTAAAGACATATACGTACGCATTGGAAACTCTTTACGAGAAGAAATAACGCATAGTACAAAATTAGCTTGTATCTCCAAAACTACACGTTGTATCTCGAAAAGAATTGTTGTGGCGTGTACGTCTTAACATGTAGCATCTAAAGAGAACCAAAAGGAGAATTTTCTTTCGTCAAAATTTTTCAGAAAATCACGTTTTAAGGAAAACCCGCATTGTGCGAAATTATCTTGTTTTTCCTAAACAACACGTTGTAAGTCGAAAAGCTTTCATGTTGCGTGTATGTCTAAGTGTGTAGCCTCAAAAGAGAAGGCACAGGACAGTTTTCTCTCGAAAGGATATGTAAGAATACCACTTCATAAGGAAATACAGTTTTGCAGAGTAAAGACATATACGTACGCATTGGAAACTCTTTACGAGAAGAAATAACGCATAGTACAAAATTAGCTTGTATCTCCAAAACTACACGTTGTATCTCGAAAAGAATTGTTGTGGCGTGTACGTCTTAACATGTAGCATCTAAAGAGAACCAAAAGGAGAATTTTCTTTCGTCAAAATTTTTCAGAAAATCACGTTTTAAGGAAATCCCGCATCGTGCGAAATTATCTTGTTTTTCCTAAACAACACGTTGTAAGTCGAAAAGCTTTCATGTTGCGTGTATGTCTAAGTGTGTAGCCTCAAAAGAGAAGGCACAGGACAGTTTTCTCTCGAAAGGATATGTAAGAATACCACTTCATAAGGAAATACAGTTTTGCAGAGTAAAGACATATACGTACACATTGGAAACTCTTTACGAGAAGAAATAACGCATAGTACAAAATTAGCTTGTATCTCCAAAACTACACGTTGTATCTCGAAAAGAATTGTTGTGGCGTGTACGTCTTAACATGTAGCATCTAAAGAGAACCAAAAGGAGAATTTTCTTTCGTCAAAATTTTTCAGAAAATCACGTTTTAAGGAAATCCCGCATCGTGCGAAATTATCTTGTTTTTCCTAAACAACACGTTGTAAGTCGAAAAGCTTTCATGTTGCGTGTATGTGTAAGTGTGTAGCCTCAAAAGAGAAGGCACAGGACAGTTTTCTCTCGAAAGGATATGTAAGAATACCACTTCATAAGGAAATACAGTTTTGCAGCGTAAAGACATATACGTACGCATTGGAAACTCTTTACGAGAAGAAATAACGCATAGTACAAAATTAGCTTGTATCTCCAAAACTACACGTTGTATCTCGAAAAGAATTGTTGTGGCGTGTACGTCTTAACATGTAGCATCTAAAGATGACCAAAAGGAGAATTTTCTTTCGTCAAAATTTTTCAGAAAATCACGTTTTAAGGAAATCCCGCATCGTGCGAAATTATCTTGTTTTTCCTAAACAACACGTTGTAAGTCGAAAAGCTTTCATGTTGCGTGTATGTCTAAGTGTGTAGCCTCAAAAGAGAAGGCACAGGACAGTTTTCTCTCGAAAGGATATGTAAGAATACCACTTCATAAGGAAATACAGTTTTGCAGAGTAAAGACATATACGTACGCATTGGAAACTCTTTACGAGAAGAAATAACGCATAGTACAAAATTAGCTTGTATCTCCAAAACTACACGTTGTATCTCGAAAAGAATTGTTGTGGCGTGTACGTCTTAACATGTAGCATCTAAAGAGAACCAAAAGGAGAATTTTCTTTAGTCAAAATTTTTCAGAAAATCACGTTTTAAGGAAATCCCGCATCGTGCGAAATTATCTTGTTTTTCCTAAACAACACGTTGTAAGTCGAAAAGCTTTCATGTTGCGTGTATGTCTAAGTGTGTAGCCTCAAAGGAGAATGCACAGGACAGTTTTCTCTCGAAAGGATATGTAAGAATACCTCTTCATAAGGAAATACAGTTTTGCAGCGTAAAGACATATACGTACGCATTGGAAACTCTTTACGAGAAGAAATAACGCATAGTACAAAATTAGCTTGTATCTCCAAAACTACACGTTGTATCTCTAAAAGAATTGTTGTGGCGTGTACGTCTTAACATGTAGCATCTAAAGAGAACCAAAAGGAGAATTTTCTTTCGTCAAAATTTTTCAGAAAATCACGTTTTAAGGAAATCCCGCATCGTGCGAAATTATCTTGTTTTTCCTAAACAACACGTTGTAAGTCGAAAAGCTTTCATGTTGCGTGTATGTCTAAGTGTGTAGCCTCAAAAGAGAAGGCACAGGACAGTTTTCTCTTGAAAGGATATGTAAGAATACCACTTCATAAGGAAATACAGTTTTGCAGAGTAAAGACATATACGTACGCATTGGAAACTCTTTACGAGAAGAAATAACGCATAGTACAAAATTAGCTTGTATCTCCAAAACTACACGTTGTATCTCGAAAAGAATTGTTGTGGCGTGTACGTCTTAACATGTAGCATCTAAAGAGAACCAAAAGGAGAATTTTCTTTCGTCAAAATTTTTCAGAAAATCACGTTTTAAGGAAATCCCGCATCGTGCGAAATTATCTTGTTTTTCCTAAACAACACGTTGTAAGTCGAAAAGCTTTCATGTTGCGTGTATGTCTAAGTGTGTAGCCTCAAAAGAGAAGGCACAGGACAGTTTTCTCTCGAAAGGATATGTAAGAATACCACTTCATAAGGAAATACAGTTTTGCAGAGTAAAGACATATACGTACGCATTGGAAACTCTTTACGAGAAGAAATTACGCATAGTACAAAATTAGCTTGTATCTCCAAAACTACACGTTGTATCTCGAAAAGAATTGTTGTGGCGTGTACGTCTTAACATGTAGCATCTAAAGAGAACCAAAAGGAGAATTTTCTTTCGTCAAAATTTTTCAGAAAATCACGTTTTAAGGAAATCCCGCATCGTGCGAAATTATCTTGTTTTTCCTAAACAACACGTTGTAAGTCGAAAAGCTTTCATGTTGCGTGTATGTCTAAGTGTGTAGCCTCAAAAGAGAAGGCACAGGACAGTTTTCTCTCGAAAGGATATGTAAGAATACCACTTCATAAGGAAATACAGTTTTGCAGAGTAAAGACATATACGTACGCATTGGAAACTCTTTACGAGAAGAAATAACGCATAGTACAAAATTAGCTTGTATCTCCAAAACTACACGTTGTATCTCGAAAAGAATTGTTGTGGCGTGTACGTCTTAACATGTAGCATCTAAAGAGAACCAAAAGGAGAATTTTCTTTCGTCAAAATTTTTCAGAAAATCACGTTTTAAGGAAATCCCGCATCGTGCGAAATTATCTTGTTTTTCCTAAACAACACGTTGTAAGTCGAAAAGCTTTCATGTTGCGTGTATGTCTAAGTGTGTAGCCTCAAAGGAGAATGCACAGGACAGTTTTCTCTCGAAAGGATATGTAAGAATACCTCTTCATAAGGAAATACAGTTTTGCAGCGTAAAGACATATACGTACGCATTGGAAACTCTTTACGAGAAGAAATAACGCATAGTACAAAATTAGCTTGTATCTCCAAAACTACACGTTGTATCTCTAAAAGAATTGTTGTGGCGTGTACGTCTTAACATGTAGCATCTAAAGAGAACCAAAAGGAGAATTTTCTTTCGTCAAAATTTTTCAGAAAATCACGTTTTAAGGAAATCCCGCATCGTGCGAAATTATCTTGTTTTTCCTAAACAACACGTTGTAAGTCGAAAAGCTTTCATGTTGCGTGTATGTCTAAGTGTGTAGCCTCAAAAGAGAAGGCACAGGACAGTTTTCTCTCGAAAGGATATGTAAGAATACCACTTCATAAGGAAATACAGTTTTGCAGAGTAAAGACATATACGTACGCATTGGAAACTCTTTACGAGAAGAAATAACGCATAGTACAAAATTAGCTTGTATCTCCAAAACTACACGTTGTATCTCGAAAAGAATTGTTGTGGCGTGTACGTCTTAACATGTAGCATCTAAAGAGAACCAAAAGGAGAATTTTCTTTCGTCAAAATTTTTCAGAAAATCACGTTTTAAGGAAATCCCGCATCGTGCGAAATTATCTTGTTTTTCCTAAACAACACGTTGTAAGTCGAAAAGCTTTCATGTTGCGTGTATGTCTAAGTGTGTAGCCTCAAAAGAGAAGGCACAGGACAGTTTTCTCTCGAAAGGATATGTAAGAATACCACTTCATAAGGAAATACAGTTTTGCAGAGTAAAGACATATACGTACGCATTGGAAACTCTTTACGAGAAGAAATTACGCATAGTACAAAATTAGCTTGTATCTCCAAAACTACACGTTGTATCTCGAAAAGAATTGTTGTGGCGTGTACGTCTTAACATGTAGCATCTAAAGAGAACCAAAAGGAGAATTTTCTTTCGTCAAAATTTTTCAGAAAATCACGTTTTAAGGAAATCCCGCATCGTGCGAAATTATCTTGTTTTTCCTAAACAACACGTTGTAAGTCGAAAAGCTTTCATGTTGCGTGTATGTCTAAGTGTGTAGCCTCAAAAGAGAAGGCACAGGACAGTTTTCTCTCGAAAGGATATGTAAGAATACCACTTCATAAGGAAATACAGTTTTGCAGAGTAAAGACATATACGTACGCATTGGAAACTCTTTACGAGAAGAAATAACGCATAGTACAAAATTAGCTTGTATCTCCAAAACTACACGTTGTATCTCGAAAAGAATTGTTGTGGCGTGTACGTCTTAACATGTAGCATCTAAAGAGAACCAAAAGGAGAATTTTCTTTCGTCAAAATTTTTCAGAAAATCACGTTTTAAGGAAATCCCGCATCGTGCGAAATTATCTTGTTTTTCCTAAACAACACGTTGTAAGTCGAAAAGCTTTCATGTTGCGTGTATGTCTAAGTGTGTAGCCTCAAAAGAGAAGGCACAGGACAGTTTTCTCTCGAAAGGATATGTAAGAATACCACTTCATAAGGAAATACAGTTTTGCAGAGTAAAGACATATACGTACGCATTGGAAACTCTTTACAAGAAGAAATAACGCATAGTACAAAATTAGCTTGTATCTCCAAAACTACACGTTGTATCTCGAAAAGAATTGTTGTGGCGTGTACGTCTTAACATGTAGCATCTAAAGAGAACCAAAAGGAGAATTTTCTTTCGTCAAAATTTTTCAGAAAATCACGTTTTAAGGAAATCCCGCATCGTGCGAAATTATCTTGTTTTTCCTAAACAACACGTTGTAAGTCGAAAAGCTTTCATGTTGCGTGTATGTCTAAGTGTGTAGCCTCAAAAGAGAAGGCACAGGACAGTTTTCTCTCGAAAGGATATGTAAGAATACCTATTCATAAGGAAATACAGTTTTACAGCGTAAAGACATATACGTACGCATTGGAAACTCTTTACGAGAAGAAATAACGCATAGTACAAAATTAGCTAGTATCTCCAAAACTACACGTTGTATCTCGAAAAGAATTGTTGTGGCGTGTACGTCTTAACATGTAGCATCTAAAGAGAACCAAAAGGAGAATTTTCTTTCGTCAAAATTTTTCAGAAAATCACGTTTTAAGGAAATCCCGCATCGTGCGAAATTATCTTGTTTTTCCTAAACAACACGTTGTAAGTCGAAAAGCTTTCATGTTGCGTGTATGTCTAAGTGTGTAGCCTCAAAAGAGAAGGCACAGGACAGTTTTCTCTCGAAAGGATATGTAAGAATACCACTTCATAAGGAAATACAGTTTTGCAGAGTAAAGACATATACGTACGCATTGGAAACTCTTTACGAGAAGAAATAACGCATAGTACAAAATTAGCTTGTATCTCCAAAACTACACGTTGTATCTCGAAAAGAATTGTTGTGGCGTGTACGTCTTAACATGTAGCATCTAAAGAGAACCAAAAGGAGAATTTTCTTTCGTCAAAATTTTTCAGAAAATCACGTTTTAAGGAAATCCCGAATCGTGCGAAATTATATTGTTTTTCCTAAACAACACGTTGTAAGTCGAAAAGCTTTCATGTTGCGTGTATGTCTAAGTGTGTAGCCTCAAAAGAGAAGGCACAGGACAGTTTTCTCTCGAAAGGATATGTAAGAATACCACTTCATAAGGAAATACAGTTTTGCAGCGTAAAGACATATACGTACGCATTGGAAACTCTTTAGGAGAAGAAATAACGCATAGTACAAAATTAGCTTGTATCTCCAAAACTACACGTTGTATCTCGAAAAGAATTGTTGTGGCGTGTACGTCTTAACATGTAGCATCTAAAGAGAACCAAAAGGAGAATTTTCTTTCGTCAAAATTTTTCAGAAAATCACGTTTTAAGGAAATCCCGCATCGTGCGAAATTATCTTGTTTTTCCTAAACAACACGTTGTAAGTCGAAAAGCTTTCATGTTGCGTGTATGTCTAAGTGTGTAGCCTCAAAAGAGAAGGCACAGGACAGTTTTCTCTCGAAAGGATATGTAAGAATACCTATTCATAAGGAAATACAGTTTTACAGCGTAAAGACATATACGTACGCATTGGAAACTCTTTACGAGAAGAAATAACGCATAGTACAAAATTAGCTAGTATCTCCAAAACTACACGTTGTATCTCGAAAAGAATTGTTGTGGCGTGTACGTCTTAACATGTAGCATCTAAAGAGAACCAAAAGGAGAATTTTCTTTCGTCAAAATTTTTCAGAAAATCACGTTTTAAGGAAATCCCGCATCGTGCGAAATTATCTTGTTTTTCCTAAACAACACGTTGTAAGTCGAAAAGCTTTCATGTTGCGTGTATGTCTAAGTGTGTAGCCTCAAAAGAGAAGGCACAGGACAGTTTTCTCTCGAAAGGATATGTAAGAATACCACTTCATAAGGAAATACAGTTTTGCAGAGTAAAGACATATACGTACGCATTGGAAACTCTTTACGAGAAGAAATAACGCATAGTACAAAATTAGCTTGTATCTCCAAAACTACACGTTGTATCTCGAAAAGAATTGTTGTGGCGTGTACGTCTTAACATGTAGCATCTAAAGAGAACCAAAAGGAGAATTTTCTTTCGTCAAAATTTTTCAGAAAATCACGTTTTAAGGAAATCCCGAATCGTGCGAAATTATATTGTTTTTCCTAAACAACACGTTGTAAGTCGAAAAGCTTTCATGTTGCGTGTATGTCTAAGTGTGTAGCCTCAAAAGAGAAGGCACAGGACAGTTTTCTCTCGAAAGGATATGTAAGAATACCACTTCATAAGGAAATACAGTTTTGCAGCGTAAAGACATATACGTACGCATTGGAAACTCTTTACGAGAAGAAATAACGCATAGTACAAAATTAGCTTGTATCTCCAAAACTACACGTTGTATCTCGAAAAGAATTGTTGTGGCGTGTACGTCTTAACATGTAGCATCTAAAGAGAACCAAAAGGAGAATTTTCTTTCGTCAAAATTTTTCAGAAAATCACGTTTTAAGGAAATCCCGCATCGTGCGAAATTATCTTGTTTTTCCTAAACAACACGTTGTAAGTCGAAAAGCTTTCATGTTGCGTGTATGTCTAAGTGTGTAGCCTCAAAAGAGAAGGCACAGGACAGTTTTCTCTCGAAAGGATATGTAAGAATACCACTTCATAAGGAAATACAGTTTTGCAGAGTAAAGACATATACGTACGCATTGGAAACTCTTTACAAGAAGAAATAACGCATAGTACAAAATTAGCTTGTATCTCCAAAACTACACGTTGTATCTCGAAAAGAATTGTTGTGGCGTGTACGTCTTAACATGTAGCATCTAAAGAGAACCAAAAGGAGAATTTTCTTTCGTCAAAATTTTTCAGAAAATCACGTTTTAAGGAAATCCCGCATCGTGCGAAATTATCTTGTTTTTCCTAAACAACACGTTGTAAGTCGAAAAGCTTTCATGTTGCGTGTATGTCTAATTGTGTAGCCTCAAAAGAGAAGGCACAGGACAGTTTTCTCTCGAAAGGATATGTAAGAATACCACTTCATAAGGAAATACAGTTTTGCAGCGTAAAGACATATACGTACGCATTGGAAACTCTTTACGAGAAGAAATAACGCATAGTACAAAATTAGCTTGTATCTCCAAAACTACACGTTGTATCTCGAAAAGAATTGTTGTGGCGTGTACGTCTTAACATGTAGCATCTAAAGGGAACCAAAAGGAGAATTTTCTTTCGTCAAAATTTTTCAGAAAATCACGTTTTAAGGAAATCCCGCATCGTGCGAAATTATCTTGTTTTTCCTAAACAACACGTTGTAAGTCGAAAAGCTTTCATGTTGCGTGTATGTCTAAGTGTGTAGCCTCAAAAGAGAAGGCACAGGACAGTTTTCTCTCGAAAGGATATGTAAGAATACCACTTCATAAGGAAATACAGTTTTGCAGAGTAAAGACATATACATACGCATTGGAAACTCTTTACGAGAAGAAATAACGCATAGTACAAAATTAGCTTGTATCTCCAAAACTACACGTTGTATCTCGAAAAGAATTGTTGTGGCGTGTACGTCTTAACATGTAGCATCTAAAGAGAACCAAAAGGAGAATTTTCTTTCGTCAAAATTTTTCAGAAAATCACGTTTTAAGGAAATCCCGCATCGTGCGAAATTATCTTGTTTTTCCTAAACAACACGTTGTAAGTCGAAAAGCTTTCATGTTGCGTGTATGTCTAAGTGTGTAGCCTCAAAAGAGAAGGCACAGGACAGTTTTCTCTCGAAAGGATATGTAAGAATACCACTTCATAAGGAAATACAGTTTTGCAGAGTAAAGACATATACGTACACATTGGAAACTCTTTACGAGAAGAAATAACGCATAGTACAAAATTAGCTTGTATCTCCAAAACTACACGTTGTATCTCGAAAAGAATTGTTGTGGCGTGTACGTCTTAACATGTAGCATCTAAAGAGAACCAAAAGGAGAATTTTCTTTCGTCAAAATTTTTCAGAAAATCACGTTTTAAGGAAATCCCGCATCGTGCGAAATTATCTTGTTTTTCCTAAACAACACGTTGTAAGTCGAAAAGCTTTCATGTTGCGTGTATGTCTAAGTGTGTAGCCTCAAAAGAGAAGGCACAGGACAGTTTTCTCTCGAAAGGATATGTAAGAATACCACTTCATAAGGAAATACAGTTTTGCAGCGTAAAGACATATACGTACGCATTGGAAACTCTTTACGAGAAGAAATAACGCATAGTACAAAATTAGCTTGTATCTCCAAAACTACACGTTGTATCTCGAAAAGAATTGTTGTGGCGTGTACGTCTTAACATGTAGCATCTAAAGAGAACCAAAAGGAGAATTTTCTTTCGTCAAAATTTTTCAGAAAATCACGTTTTAAGGAAATCCCGCATCGTGCGAAATTATCTTGTTTTTCCTAAACAACACGTTGTAAGTCGAAAAGCTTTCATGTTGCGTGTATGTCTAAGTGTGTAGCCTCAAAAGAGAATGCACAGGACAGTTTTCTCTCGAAAGGATATGTAAGAATACCAGTTCATAAGGAAATACAGTTTTGCAGCGTAAAGACATATACGTACCCATTGGAAACTCTTTACGAGAAGAAATAACGCATAGTACAAAATTAGCTTGTATCTCCAAAACTACACGTTGTATCTCTAAAAGAATTGTTGTGGCGTGTACGTCTTAACATGTAGCATCTAAAGAGAACCAAAAGGAGAATTTTCTTTCGTCAAAATTTTTCAGAAAATCACGTTTTAAGGAAATCCCGCATCGTGCGAAATTATCTTGTTTTTCCTAAACAACACGTTGTAAGTCGAAAAGCTTTCATGTTGCGTGTATGTCTAAGTGTGTAGCCTCAAAAGAGAAGGCACAGGACAGTTTTCTCTCGAAAGGATATGTAAGAATACCACTTCATAAGGAAATACAGTTTTGCAGAGTAAAGACATATACGTACTCATTGGAAACTCTTTACGAGAAGAAATAACGCATAGTACAAAATTAGCTTGTATCTCCAAAACTACACGTTGTATCTCGAAAAGAATTGTTGTGGCGTGTACGTCTTAACATGTAGCATCTAAAGAGAACCAAAAGGAGAATTTTCTTTCGTCAAAATTTTTCAGAAAATCACGTTTTAAGGAAATCCCGCATCGTGCGAAATTATCTTGTTTTTCCTAAACTACACGTTGTAAGTCGAAAAGCTTTCATGTTGCGTGTATGTCTAAGTGTGTAGCCTCAAAAGAGAAGGCACAGGACAGTTTTCTCTCGAAAGGATATGTAAGAATACCACTTCATAAGGAAATACAGTTTTGCAGAGTAAAGACATATACGTACGCATTGGAAACTCTTTACGAGAAGAAATAACGCATAGTACAAATTAGCTTGTATCTCCAAAACTACACGTTGTATCTCGAAAAGAATTGTTGTGGCGTGTACGTCTTAACATGTAGCATCTAAAGAGAACCAAAAGGAGAATTTTCTTTCGTCAAAATTTTTCAGAAAATCACGTTTTAAGGAAATCCCGCATCGTGCGAAATTATCTTGTTTTTCCTAAACAACACGTTGTAAGTCGAAAAGCTTTCATGTTGCGTGTATGTCTAAGTGTGTAGCCTCAAAAGAGAATGCACAGGACAGTTTTCTCTCGAAAGGATATGTAAGAATACCACTTCATAAGGAAATACAGTTTTGCAGCGTAAAGACATATACGTACCAATTGGAAACTCTTTACGAGAAGAAATAACGCATAGTACAAAATTAGCTTGTATCTCCAAAACTACACGTTGTATCTCGAAAAGAATTGTTGTGGCGTGTACGTCTTAACATGTAGCATCTAAAGAGAACCAAAAGGAGAATTTTCTTTCGTCAAAATTTTTCAGAAAATCACGTTTTAAGGAAATCCCGCATCGTGCGAAATTATCTTGTTTTTCCTAAACAACACGTTGTAAGTCGAAAAGCTTTCATGTTGCGTGTATGTCTAAGTGTGTAGCCTCAAAAGAGAAGGCACAGGACAGTTTTCTCTCGAAAGGATATGTAAGAATACCACTTCATAAGGAAATACAGTTTTGCAGAGTAAAGACATATACGTACGCATTGGAAACTCTTTACGAGAAGAAATAACGCATAGTACAAAATTAGCTTGTATCTCCAAAACTACACGTTGTATCTCGAAAAGAATTGTTGTGGCGTGTACGTCTTAACATGTAGCATCTAAAGAGAACCAAAAGGAGAATTTTCTTTCGTCAAAATTTTTCAGAAAATCACGTTTTAAGGAAATCCCGCATCGTGCGAAATTATCTTGTTTTTCCTAAACAACACGTTGTAAGCTGAAAAGCTTTCATGTTGCGTGTATGTCTAAGTGTGTAGCCTCAAAAGAGAAGGCACAGGACAGTTTTCTCTCGAAAGGATATGTAAGAATACCACTTCATAAGGAAATACAGTTTTGCAGAGTAAAGACATATACGTACGCATTGGAAACTCTTTACGAGAAGAAATAACGCATAGTACAAAATTAGCTTGTATCTCCAAAACTACACGTTGTATCTCGAAAAGAATTGTTGTGGCGTGTACGTCTTAACATGTAGCATCTAAAGAGAACCAAAAGGAGAATTTTCTTTCGTCAAAATTTTTCAGAAAATCACGTTTTAAGGAAATCCCGCATCGTGCGAAATTATCTTGTTTTTCCTAAACAACACGTTGTAAGTCGAAAAGCTTTCATGTTGCGTGTATGTCTAAGTGTGTAGCCTCAAAAGAGAAGGCACAGGACAGTTTTCTCTCGAAAGGATATGTAAGAATACCACTTCATAAGGAAATACAGTTTTGCAGCGTAAAGACATATACGTACGCATTGGAAACTCTTTACGAGAAGAAATAACGCATAGTACAAAATTAGCTTGTATCTCCAAAACTACACGTTGTATCTCGAAAAGAATTGTTGTGGCGTGTACGTCTTAACATGTAGCATCTAAAGAGAACCAAAAGGAGAATTTTCTTTCGTCAAAATTTTTCAGAAAATCACGTTTTAAGGAAATCCCGCATCGTGCGAAATTATCTTGTTTTTCCTAAACAACACGTTGTAAGTCGAAAAGCTTTCATGTTGCGTGTATGTCTAAGTGTGTAGCCTCAAAAGAGAAGGCACAGGACAGTTTTCTCTCGAAAGGATATGTAAGAATACCACTTCATAAGGAAATACAGTTTTGCAGAGTAAAGACATATACGTACACATTGGAAACTCTTTACGAGAAGAAATAACGCATAGTAAAAAATTAGCTTGTATCTCCAAAACTACACGTTGTATCTCGAAAGGAATTGTTGTGGCGTGTACGTCTTAACATGTAGCATCTAAAGAGAACCAAAAGGAGAATTTTCTTTCGTCAAAATTTTTCAGAAAATCACGTTTTAAGGAAATCCTGCATCGTGCGAAATTATCTTGTTTTTCCTAAACAACACGTTGTAAGTCGAAAAGCTTTCATGTTGCGTGTATGTCTAAGTGTGTAGCCTCAAAAGAGAAGGCACAGGACAGTTTTCTCTCGAAAGGATATGTAAGAACACCACTTCATAAGGAAATACAGTTTTGCAGCGTAAAGACATATACGTACGCATTGGAAACTCTTTACGAGAAGAAATAACGCATAGTAAAAAATTAGCTTGTATCTCCAAAACTACACGTTGTATCTCGAAAAGAATTGTTGTGGCGTGTACGTCTTAACATGTAGCATCTAAAGAGAACCAAAAGGAGAATTTTCTTTCGTCAAAATTTTTCAGAAAATCACGTTTTAAGGAAATCCCGCATCGTGCGAAATTATCTTGTTTTTCCTAAACAACACGTTGTAAGTCGAAAAGCTTTCATGTTGCGTGTATGTCTAAGTGTGTAGCCTCAAAAGAGAAGGCACAGGACAGTTTTCTCTCGAAAGGATATGTAAGAATACCACTTCATAAGGAAATACAGTTTTGCAGAGTAAAGACATATACATACGCATTTGAAACTCTTTACGAGAAGAAATAAGGCATAGTACAAAATTAGCTTGTATCTCCAAAACTACACGTTGTATCTCTAAAAGAATTGTTGTGGCGTGTACGTCTTAACATGTAGCATCTAAAGAGAACCAAAAGGAGAATTTTCTTTCGTCAAAATTTTTCAGAAAATCACGTTTTAAGGAAATCCCGCATCGTGCGAAATTATCTTGTTTTTCCTAAACAACACGTTGTAAGTCGAAAAGCTTTCATGTTGCGTGTATGTCTAAGTGTGTAGCCTCAAAAGAGAAGGCACAGGACAGTTTTCTCTCGAAAGGATATGTAAGAATACCACTTCATAAGGAAATACAGTTTTGCAGCGTAAAGACATATACGTACGCATTGGAAACTCTTTACGAGAAGAAATAACGCATAGTACAAAATTAGCTTGTATCTCCAAAACTACACGTTGTATCTCCAAAAGAATTGTTGTGGCGTGTACGTCTTAACATGTAGCATCTAAAGAGAACCAAAAGGAGAATTTTCTTTCGTCAAAATTTTTCAGAAAATCACGTTTTAAGGAAATCCCGCATCGTGCGAAATTATCTTGTTTTTCCTAAACAACACGTTGTAAGTCGAAAAGCTTTCATGTTGCGTGTATGTCTAAGTGTGTAGCCTCAAAAGAGAAGGCACAGGACAGTTTTCTCTCGAAAGGATATGTAAGAATACCACTTCATAAGGAAATACAGTTTTGCAGAGTAAAGACATATACGTACGCATTGGAAACTCTTTACAAGAAGAAATAACGCATAGTACAAAATTAGCTTGTATCTCCAAAACTACACGTTGTATCTCGAAAAGAATTGTTGTGGCGTGTACGTCTTAACATGTAGCATCTAAAGAGAACCAAAAGGAGAATTTTCTTTCGTCAAAATTTTTCAGAAAATCACGTTTTAAGGAAATCCCGCATCGTGCGAAATTATCTTGTTTTTCCTAAACAACACGTTGTAAGTCGAAAAGCTTTCATGTTGCGTGTATGTCTAATTGTGTAGCCTCAAAAGAGAAGGCACAGGACAGTTTTCTCTCGAAAGGATATGTAAGAATACCACTTCATAAGGAAATACAGTTTTGCAGCGTAAAGACATATACGTACGCATTGGAAACTCTTTACGAGAAGAAATAACGCATAGTACAAAATTAGCTTGTATCTCCAAAACTACACGTTGTATCTCGAAAAGAATTGTTGTGGCGTGTACGTCTTAACATGTAGCATCTAAAGGGAACCAAAAGGAGAATTTTCTTTCGTCAAAATTTTTCAGAAAATCACGTTTTAAGGAAATCCCGCATCGTGCGAAATTATCTTGTTTTTCCTAAACAACACGTTGTAAGTCGAAAAGCTTTCATGTTGCGTGTATGTCTAAGTGTGTAGCCTCAAAAGAGAAGGCACAGGACAGTTTTCTCTCGAAAGGATATGTAAGAATACCACTTCATAAGGAAATACAGTTTTGCAGAGTAAAGACATATACATACGCATTGGAAACTCTTTACGAGAAGAAATAACGCATAGTACAAAATTAGCTTGTATCTCCAAAACTACACGTTGTATCTCGAAAAGAATTGTTGTGGCGTGTACGTCTTAACATGTAGCATCTAAAGAGAACCAAAAGGAGAATTTTCTTTCGTCAAAATTTTTCAGAAAATCACGTTTTAAGGAAATCCCGCATCGTGCGAAATTATCTTGTTTTTCCTAAACAACACGTTGTAAGTCGAAAAGCTTTCATGTTGCGTGTATGTCTAAGTGTGTAGCCTCAAAAGAGAAGGCACAGGACAGTTTTCTCTCGAAAGGATATGTAAGAATACCACTTCATAAGGAAATACAGTTTTGCAGAGTAAAGACATATACGTACACATTGGAAACTCTTTACGAGAAGAAATAACGCATAGTACAAAATTAGCTTGTATCTCCAAAACTACACGTTGTATCTCGAAAAGAATTGTTGTGGCGTGTACGTCTTAACATGTAGCATCTAAAGAGAACCAAAAGGAGAAATTTCTTTCGTCAAAATTTTTCAGAAAATCACGTTTTAAGGAAATCCCGCATCGTGCGAAATTATCTTGTTTTTCCTAAACAACACGTTGTAAGTCGAAAAGCTTTCATGTTGCGTGTATGTCTAAGTGTGTAGGCTCAAAAGAGAAGGCACAGGACAGTTTTCTCTCGAAAGGATATGTAAGAATACCACTTCATAAGGAAATACAGTTTTGCAGCGTAAAGACATATACGTACGCATTGGAAACTCTT